>NC_064640.1:30768869-31071899 GCF_023864345.2 Schistocerca serialis cubense
TTCTATGCCATAAAACTAACCTGACTAGATTTATAACTAACTACAGACTGATGTCAACTGCTTAGGCTTACTCTTGATGTATGTCACAACACACCCCCAAGTTCTGTGTTTCAGAATTTAATTTGTTCTCAAGGGACAAAGATAATGCATCGTATTATTCACTAGAAACAATATAAACAATATTACTGAATGCCAGTTATTGCTGTTATTACAAATGACACAGTTCTACTGAAGGCTATGTACAATAACAGCAGTTTGTAGTCAGACTAGGGAAACACAACAGAGTCGTGAGTTAATTGTTTCCCACATCTAAGATGTTGAAAAATTATGTAGGCAGTGCAAAAAGTCCTGTGTTTACATGCCGTCTGAGGTTGATACCTGAAAAAATTCTGAAAGATTCAAATCCTCATGTGATGTCACATACATCTGCATTGAAAGCACGAGTTATTTTTCACATATAATTAGGGCGCAAAGTCTAAACCATGTACTCCAATGCTTCCATTTCGATGTCTAGTAACAGCTGACATGTTAGAAGTTAGAACTAATAATTCTATGTCATAGAACGAACCCGTCCAGGTTTATAACTGCAGAAAAATATGCGTCAGCTACACAGGCAAACAGACAGACCGAATGTAACTAGTTAGGTCTACTCTTGATACAAGCCACAACACACCCTCAGGGTAAATATCCCCACACTGAAATTGTTCTCAAGCACCATTTTAGGAGAGACATGTTATTCACTAAAAAAATAGAAGACACCGATTGAAAATTATTGCTATTATTACAAATAACACAGACCCGCTTAAGAAAATTATTGCTATTATTACAAATAACACAGACCTGCTTAAGGAATTGCACGATACGAGCAGTTTGCAATCAGAAAGCTACCTAAAATATTACTAACTGTATTTTTCCTACAACATTGCTCACAATGTTCTAAAAATACTTCAGCAGCGTGGAAAGTGTGATGTACACGTTGCAGCTGTATCTAAATACGTAAAGTAGGTAATCAATCTGTACAGTTGAATTTCTAGAAACTATGGCTCGTAAAAATAAAAACCAGTGACTAACTATACCACCACAAACACATGTACAACACAGCTGTCTTATTGCGGAAGGAACGAATAAGGTGTTCTTTTTACCATAGGACTGCTTGTAATGTAAACACACAGCCCAAGACAGTAACAGTGAGACACATGATCTTTCCAAAGACAATGTCAGAGTAGATACCTCGGAAAAATTAATAAAACAACTTACCATATATTGTGAGACGTGTCTCACTATGCAAGCACAAATTAAATATTGCCAAGTCTAAATTGTCTGTATAACTCATTAAAATACGTTTATCGTAATATAAACAAAATTGCTACGAAAATTCGATTACGTACGCCTTGCAAGGACAATCAGAAATCAAGATACAGCTAATGCCCTTCTCAAGACATTTTATGTTTACAATCTAGTGCTATAAATGCTAAAGAATGCCACAACATATATTTAACATACAGATTTAACATAGAGATAAGTAGATGTAGTTGTAGAAGGTGTAATATTCTAAAATTTGGTGGGTCACAACCGGAAATGACGTTAGAGATTCTACCAACCCGTAATGCTGCCTCAGCTGAAATATACGCTTGATATCAAGCCCTGAACCACATCGTTTAATGTAAGGACTTCGAATTCGGAAAGCTTAAACAAAATGACCATAAATATTATGGGGTATGGTATATATAATAAATATCATGAGATATTGCAGTGAGACAGCACGACAATGCCATTTCGCAGAGACGAAGATAACGACGTCGTAATACGCAGAACACAGATGTGAAGTAAAATGATTAAAGCGGCAATAGCGGTGCAGAATTGCCAACTATTGCTGAAATGAAATATTTGTATTCCATGATAGAGTAGTTGAAAAGAAGAATACAAGTCATAGTGTATATATCTAAACAGTCTTGCACAATGACCAAACATCGATCCATTACGTAGTGGTTTCAAACCTGCTGATACCATTTTCTTTAGCCAACAAAGACATAAAAGTTTACCGTTACTTTATAAAATCTGTAAGGCGGTTATAAGTAACTTTTCTCACTCCCGGGCACGTGATTAGACACATAAATAAATTGTTTATATTTTACACTACAATTGGAGATCATCCACGTTAAACAATGAACCCCAAAAGAATTTTTAAAAAATGTTCAAATGTGTGTGAAATCTTATGGGACTTAACTGCTAAGGTCATCAGTCCCTAAGCTTACACACTAATTAACCTTAATTATCCTAAGAACAAACACACACACCCATGCCCGAGGGAGGACTCAAACCTCCACCGCGACCAGCCGCACAGTCCATAAGTGCAGCGCCAAGACCGCTCTGCTAATCCCGCGCGGCCCCAAAAGAATTATCGTACAGAATAACCCTAAGTTTTCTGTACATTATGAATATGAAAGAAAAGAAAAATGGAACTGTAGGACCTCTAAGTCGTATGGGAGGTCACTAAACTTTTAACTACCTTGTTTCAGCTACTTTTAAAAGTTAAAATAAATCTTCATAGATGGAAGACTTTTTGGGACTTTGCCTAGGCAACGAATAAAAAAGCACAATTATATTCTCAAACTTCTTTCATTCTTGCATGTACAGTCACACACAATAAACAACTCGCTCTTTATTTTCATTTGGTGTAGTTTTAATAACAATCAGCTTAATTTTTAACTTATAATTTTAATCTATGCTATATTCTTCTCATTCTTTCTCCGTCCAATGATTTGACAGTTACAATGAAGGTATGACCTCGAATTCCAAGACATATCTAAGGTTTTTACTGTAAACTATCTCTTTTAAAGCTTTGTTAATTAACACTGTTTCTTCCAACAGTTCCACATCTTCCTGGGTGAAAGCTACCAGCTCTTCTGCTGCATATTCCTGTGGAACTTCCGGATAGAACTTTATGTTTACAACTTTTGCAAACGAGTGGCCATTAAATGTTGTTATTCCGTCGGTTTTAAGCTCTGAAAACGGTTGTCCTGTTGCTGCATAATATCCAATCCAGCAAATTTAGATACAACGTAAGGAGATCCAAGTGGTAATGGAGCTTTATAAACAGATTTGACGTGAGGCCCTTTAATGCAGTAAACATGTTCCAATACGTAAGAAATTCAACACATGTCCACTTACTAGTGCTATTAAGAGTCAATGTAGATATTTTGTATTCCAAAGTCGTAGCTATATTTCGCCATATACTGTATTTAAAGCAATATGTAACCCTTGTCTACACATCTGCAATACCTTTTTATTTTGCAACTGCAGTTTATATTCTTCCTTTGTGGCAGTTGCCTTCGTTATAAACTCCAATTTTCATTTCTTGGCCTCGATCTCTTCCTTTTCCAGTTCTCTTTTCCGTACACACACCACAGTAGTTGCACTTAAAGCCGGACTTTCCATAATGGGGAGTGATGTAAGCCTGTGCGATACATTTACTCTTTTTCTTAGGACTTGTCGGATGACATTGTGGATACCAGCACTGATTCGGCAATATTTACATCTGGCGATATTGTGAAGAACAATGTCCCGGATTTTGAGAAATATGTTTCCCCTGCTTTAATATAGCATTCTGTGTAATACTAATTCTGTCTTGGTTGAAGTCAGTTACAAGAAATTTCACGAAGTTGTTAGATAGTAAATCAAAACTTTACGCAGACAGATCATAGTTTATAAGCTTTTCTCTTTCATGAGTGTCAGGAAGGGTTATTTGCGTACATGGGCAGAGAAGGGGGAAAAGGGTCTTGGATTCTGCTTATGACGACAATGTATAGGAGGTCGAGCGGTCAGGACTTGTGACTGGATATCCAGGGCTGCTGTTAAATGACAAAACAGGAAATTAGGTAAAATAAAGAGAATATATTTCAATGTACGGAATACAAATGGCGCGCCAAGGGGCGGATGTTACCAGGCATAGGCCAGTCTAGGAGGACAAACAACTAATTGAAATGTGCTACGGAAGGGAGACGATTCATGTTAATTTATGCCGGAGGTTCTGCCTCCCACGAAAGACGTCTGTTTTGCTCGAGGTCTCGATGTCAAGAGAGCGAGGCAACTGTGTTCTGCACTGCAGAATCCTCGAGCGTGACTTGTATCCCACGCACGCTGTTGACTAAAACCGACGGCGTGAATTTGTTAGCAGTTTCAGCAGAGGGTTTACTGCGTCTCTTTTCAGTAACTTCAGCTCGACGAAACTGCCTCGGTTCTGAAACGCAGGCAACTAGTGTTACGTAGAGACAGCAGAAGTTGCTCTGGGAGAAAACATGTAAAGATTTGAATAGGGCCTTTTTAACTAAATTTTTTTAAACCAATTCTCAAAAAATTTCCTTGACTGCCTGCCACCCTATACATTTGTGCACCAGTCAGTTTTCATATTTTCTTGGTACTTCACCAGACAAACTACAGAACGTTGTTAAACAAAACACAATAACTGTTCTACAAGTTGTTCGTCAATTGACACAACATAGACGTGATCGGTACACAGTACAGTGGAGCACACTGTAAATTCAGATTGTTTGAATTTAAAACACTTACACGGTCTTGCATAGGATCAAACACACAGTCAGTTCTGTAGTAATATCTTGTAGCCGCCACCCTGGCAGTATCATGTTCTTTAGCCAAGGTGGACGTAAAAGCTTCTCGTAATCGTTTGGTTGAACACGTTATAAAATCTATGAAGAAGTTACTGATAACGTTGTTCACTCTCGGCTTGCGATCTGACATAAAAAATTTATTATTGTCCACAGTCACACTGCTGTTTCCCTGGCCGTCTCTTTCCATACAACAATTCTCGTTTGATATTAGGTAGTCGCACATCTTCATTTCATTAAAAGCTCCCGAGTCATCTTCAGTTCCGTCCAAACCCAAAAGGTAATAGTCGTCCACACAAAACCGCTGCAGTATTCCTGGACGCTCTGTCATTAGAACTGACAATTTAACGTCGGCTAATTCCGCTTCATGTGATACATCCACAGGATGTTTATATTTCCTCGAATGGCTTCCAGTGCTTCGCCACCGATTTTTTCCAGTATTCCTCTGTCTGTCACACTATCGTTTCGGTGTAGGAGAAAACGTAGCTTCACCTTGACAGCATGTCTCACAGTGACGAACTTGGAGATTTTACTACGTAGATAACAGCTAATTGATGCACACATCTCCTTCTTTAACATTACAGACCATCCCTTCTGTAATTTCCCCTGACAGTCCACTTGATGACGGATTTTAACAACCATAATGTTACCACAAGACGGTTCTGTAATAGTTGCAAGCAAACTTAATTTCTTCCTGCTAAAAAGCGTGCCATTTTCGGTGTAATTTGTACTACCAGTATCACTTACAAAATTTTCTCGGTTCTCCAGTAATAGCCACAAGCCAAAGCTTTCGTCGACTGATCTTGTCTTCCCTTCTAATAGCCAAGGGACGTTTAGCACATTGAAGAAAGACATTTCCATACCTTCCATCACCACAGAAGACTGCTCAATTGCGACTATCAAGCCTTATTTTACACTCTAAATATCAAAGATGGCGGTACTTCTGATGACGTGATCTTCCGCTCATTGCTTCTAAATTTGCTTGTACTTGTAAACTGTTAGCTGAGTTGCACTATTCTGTGTGCGCGTGTGTCAGTTTCTCGCAGCGTTGTCAGTTGTTGGGCGTCAGGCATCAGACATCGGGTGTCGCGATTCAAGCGCTGTGTGTCAGGCATCGGGCGTCAGGGGTCAGGTGTCAGGCAATCAGCATACCCGTTCGAATCCATGTTCGGTTAATAGTAGATAGTAGGGCAACAGCTCATCCTGGCATGCTGGTACAACATGTTATTACCAATGGTTTAGCAACATAGGTGTAAAGCAGGCAGAGAAACAAGGCATCCAGTGTCACTCATAGGTTAGCAGAACCACCTAAGGGAACTTCGCATTTATTATCATGTGATCATCGTAATAGTACGTATGTTGCATTTTACAAGGCTCGGGATATACAGGGTGTTACAAAAAGGTATGGCCAAACTTTCAGGAAACATTCCTCACACACAAATAAAGAAAAGATGTTATGTGGACATGTGTCCGGAAACGCTTAATTTCCATGTTAGAGCTCATTTTAGTTTCGTCAGTATGTACTGTACTTCCTCATTCCAACGTGATCAAATTGTAAATTTCCACAATCAACATGTGTGGGCTGACGAGAATCCGCACGCAATTGTGCAATCACGTCATCAACACTGATTTTCTGTGAACGTTTGGGCAGGCATTGTTGGTGATGTCTTGATTGGGCCCCATGTTCTTCCACCTACGCTCAATGGAGCACGTTATCATGATTTCATACGGGATACTCTACCTGTGCCTTTTCAAGTACGACACAACATGTGGTTCGTGCACGATGGAGCTCCTGCACATTTCAGTCGAAGTGTTCGTACGCTTCTCAACAACAGATTCGATGACCGATGGATTGGTAGAGGCGGACCAATTCCATGGCCTCCACGCTCTCCTGACCTCAACCCTCTTGACTTTCATTTATGGGGGCATTTGAAAGCTCTTGTCTACGCAACCCCGGTACCAAATGTAGAGACTCTTGGTGCTCGTATTGTGGACGGCTGTGATACAATACGCCATCCTCCAGGACTGCATCAGCGCATCAGGGATTCCATGCGACGGAGGGTGGATGCATGTATCCTCGCTAACGGAGGACATTTTGAACATTTCCTGTAACAAAGTGTTTGAAGTCACGGTGGTACGTTCTGCTGCTGTGTGTTTCCATTCCATTCCATGATTAATGTGATTTGAAGAGAAGTAAGAAAATGAGCTCTAACATGGAAAGTAAGCGTTTCCGGACACATGTCCACATAACATATTTTCTTTCTTTGTGTGTGAGGAATGTTTCCTGAAAGTTTGGCCGTACCTTTTTGTAACACCCTGTAGATGTAGGCATCTGTCTTAAACGTTTGTTTATATCACAACACTCATCCAGACTGCTGTAGTTTTTTCGACAAATATGGAGGTGGGAGTGCTCTGACATTCCCTCCACCGACGCCAGAGGCATCGTTGGAGGCAGCGGCAGT
This sequence comes from Schistocerca serialis cubense, assembly GCF_023864345.2. NCBI lineage: Eukaryota > Metazoa > Arthropoda > Insecta > Orthoptera > Acrididae > Schistocerca > Schistocerca serialis. The sequence continues at coordinate 30,775,957 of NC_064640.1, forward strand.
GGCACCGTCAGACCTAACGCAGGAAGATCACCTTTTGACGTTACCCAGTATCATACGTGGGTGGCTCCATACCATACATTATCGTGGAATTATTGCATAGTTGAATCCATCCCAAGCAATACCCCAGACTTTTCGTGGGTTGATTCACCCCAGACAATATAAGAAGTTGTACCAAAAGCTGGATCCAGCCCCAACAGTATTCCATTATCTACCACACGACGGATCCAGCCCGAACAATATTCCCGGGCGTATTGCTATCTTTCGGATGTAACTCTGAACCTATCATGGGATGGTTCAGCCGCTGCCATCCCCGTTGCCATGCCACCATCGCCACTGCCGCTGCCTCCAACGACGCCCCCAGCATCAGTGGAGGGATTGTCAAAACACTCCCACCTCCATAGCCGTCGAAATAACTGCAGACTGCAGAGGTATTGTGTTATAAACGTATGTTACAGATAACATTCTGCATCTGTGTCTCGCTCCGTACAAAATGCAGAGTATCTACTACTAAGTTGATCGTTAACTTAGGATTTTCTCACAAAGCATACGGTAGTTGGCTGACTCGTACACATTAATATCTTGATGTGTGTAGGTGCTCTGTTTATCATTGTCATTGAGAAAGCTACATAATTCATGTATGTTGTGGTATAAGTATGTGTTTCAGATAGGTACCTGCATCTATGTCTCAAGACTTACAAACTGCAATGTATCTACTATTAGGCTGATAGGATGATCATTAACTTTTAAGTCCCTAGGTGGTTCTGCCCACCTGTGAGTGACATCAGGTGACTTGCTTTTCAGTGCTCTTGATGCCTACGTTGCTGCATCATTGGTTATAATGTCTTGTACCATTATACCAGGATGAGGTGTTGCATTACTATCTGCCATTAACAGAATATTGATTTGAACGAGTGTGCTGGCTGCCTGATATCTAACATTTGACACCTGGCAACTGACACGCAATGCCCAATGCCTGATGGCCAGTACCTGATGCCTGACACCCGACACCTAATGCCCAATGGCCGACACCCAGTGCCTTATGCCTGTCGCCCAACACCCAACACTTGATAACCGTGCAAGTAGGCCTTCAGTAGGGCTGCATCATTCGTAATAATAGCAAATAGCACTAATTTTCAATCAGTATCATCGATTCTCTTATTTTATGAGTAATCTCATGCATTATCTGTGTTTGTGCTTCAGAAAATTTAAATGCTGGGAAATGTACTTTGAGTATGTGTTGTTACTTTGTAATCTCTGACACAGTACTCGTTAAAGCCTATGCTATGGTAAGTAGGTGGGATTCACCTTATGAGAAAGGATTTTCGCATAGATATCGACCGCGTGTACCTGAATGGTGGCAAATCAGACTTACATCCACTCTGTAATAACAATGATCCGTCAAATAAGTTCGAAATGCAATCACACGTCAGGAGAGATCAAAAGAAAACCAGAAGATGCTACCAATGTGATATATGGTCGCCAGCCTAATTAGGCATTAACTGAGTTTCTTCCCTGTACAAGTTGGTATAAATTCATGCAAAACAACAAGTTGTAACACTGCATAATATAGTAGAATTTTAGAACCAGAAAATTTATCGAACTGATAGTTTCACGTTCTGTACTGATATGGAAAATCATGAATACATAACACTACACTATAATGTTTACTACAAAACTTTATACTGTCTATTAATCTGATTAAAATCGGGCATAGGTTACCCTAGAAATTGTACTGTCATGCCACACACAAAATGTCAATTTTGTTAAAGATAAAACACTGATAAATTTTGACTTTTATATTGACTTTAACTTTTGCTGGTCAAAACAATTTAGAACACTTCAGAATTCAAATGAATGGGGGGGGGGGGGGGGGGGGACCCTGAAACTGTTATGATCGCTGTATTTAAAAAAAATGATTGCTGAATTTATTATTCATTCAAGATTTCCAGTAGTTAAGTTACGACTCTTTTCGTCTTATTTACTGCTCATTTAAATGCCTTTAAATCTGTCTCGAAATAATAAACTTCATTACTATATCAATACTTAAGTTATCTTTCGACTTCGTTAGACCTTCGCTATTCATTTACTGGTTCCTTAAAAAAACATTTCTTTAAACACCATTGTAATATAGCTAGTTCTGCAAATAATTATTATTAACACAATTTTTAATTTTCATTTCGGGACACTCGGAATGCACTACGTTTGGAAAGGACTCTGTCTTGGTTAGTTGTGAGGATAATTAAATGATGGAAAAGTTCTGGTAAAATTTAGGTTATTATTGCACCAAACACAGTTCACTCTCTGATCCATACGAATACAGTACTAAAAGTTTCAACCTGCTAGTATCGATGCGGCGGTTGGCGGGCGGCAAGATGGCGAGGTACAGAGCACACATACAACCACAGCTATGCCTCTTGATGTATCGGCACTTTAATTCTTCTTAGCGTCGCAATACTTTTCCATTTAGTGCCTATGGAATTCTGCCATGCTGTGTGGGCGTTGGAACGGCATACCCGAGGCTTAGTGAAGCTATGTCTTCCAGGAGAACCTCCCCGCTCCAGAAGGTGTTGCTCAAACCAGTGCCAAACTCCAACTACTACTGAGCCCGTTGTGCCGTGCAGTGCCCGCGCGCATTTTCCCGCGCTCGCCTGCCATCCACCTTTTACCGCTCCCTGACAGACCGGGTATTCACCCGAGGTTTTGCATTCTACATATCCTTACACATTGCCTACGTATGGACCAGACGCACAGTTACAATTTTAAACATCTTACAACAGTTTCAACATTTGTTACATTTCAATTCTATTACAATATTACTTGACGTTTGACATAAACATCAATATTCACATTGAAACTTATTTACAGATTTCTTAACATAATGGCATGAAACAAAAAGAATTGGAAATCAGAACATCAATTACACAAGTTTATCGTAAAATCAGATGAAAAGAATTACTTATATGTACAATAGTACAGAGTCGATGTTGTTACAACTTGCCTCAAGAGTAGGCCTAATTAGTTACAGTCAGTTTGTCTATTTGCCTGTTTAGCAAACACATATTTTTCTTCAGTTATAATCCTGGTCAGCTTAGTTTTATGACATCGAATTATTAGTTCTGACTAAGCGCCATAGGTCGGATTGCAAACAGCTGCTATTGCACATAGCCTTCAGTAGACTTGTGCCATTCTTAATTATAGCAGTAAGTGGCATAATTTGTATTGTTTCTAGTGGATAACATTATGCATTATCTTTGTCTCTCCTAAAATGGTGCTTGAGAACAACTGAAATGTGGAAACATTTAATTTCAGTGTGTGCTGTGGCTTACATCAAGAGTAGGCATGATTTGTTACATTCAGTTTGTCTATTAGCTTGCTTAAGGTAGTACTTTTTTTAATAACATGTATCTGTTCCGCTGTTATAAGCTTGGTCAGGTTAGTTTTAGAACATCGAATAATTAGGTCTATATTCTCCATTGTCAAGTGTTATTAGAGGTTAAGCTCTAGCATTGTGGGTACTTACTTTAGAATTTTGGCACTAACTTCGCTAATATGTCTAACTACACCTTCTTCTTTACTGCAGATGTATTTTTGAAATATTGTGACATGACATTAATTGACCCGAGTCCTAAAGTGTTCTTTCCTGAATTGACCTCTTCTAAGCGCTGGATACTTCGTGTAAACACTGCTCTTCTTGCGCTGCCAATGTATTTTACAAACATTTTAGAATATTGCAGCATCTTAAATGTGGAAAATTAATTTATGACTCTGGTGTGTTTTTTCTCTAGAGCCATCTGATGGTAACAGTGAGAACTACTTACTCATGATACAACCAATGAACTGAGGACGATTTTAAGACTGGATCTATCTGTTGCTATGGTACAAAGATCGAACTATATTTGATTTTTCAGTGCAGCCATATGCTGGTGACAGGAGGAACTGGGATGTGAAACGCGACTTGCTTTTATTTCTTGTTTTCTGCGTTAGTGATATGGTATTTAAGGTAAAACTTATGTTAAACAAACACAAATTCCTAATTCGTTATCTATATTTTACAGGCAAATGTCCGTTTAGCATTATTTATAGAGGAATATCGATTTTTCAGTGTAGCCATCTGCTAGTGACAGGAAGAACTGGGATGTTAAGCAGGAGTTATTTTTATTTCAGATTTTCATGGTTTGTGGGATATTATTTAGGGTAAAAATCATTTTCAGCAAATACAGATCCCTATTTCATTATTTATATCTATAAGCAAATGTTAGCTTTTCATTATTTAAAGCGAAATAATTATGCTGTTTACTCGTTCCAATATTCCATCATAGATGATACACAGCTACAAACCAGTGTTACCGATGTGACTGATGAGCCAGTTCTTAAACGAATTTTTATACGTCATTAACACAAACATAGTTGACAAGTTTTTCGTGGTTCAGATACTTTACGATATTTGGAACATAATGTGGGGTGTATTTCGTATAAAATTTGTAGGATTGCATGGCAGGATGCCATGATTACTAGTATGGCCTTGGTGATAGGGAACTGCTGGTGCTGCTGTCAGTGAAATACGACGTGTGCAATTGTCTCAGCTGGAGTATGATGCCACAGATAAGGAAACGCTGATGCTGATGTCAGCACTTTCTCCCAAAGAGCTCGCGTTGTCACCCTACCCCAAGCATTTTTAATGTGCTCTCCATATCGATACTTAGGCTGGGGGAGAGGCAGGGTGTGAATCCGAATCACTCTGAGATACTAATTTTATGTCGTTTAGTTAATGACCTAGACCTGGCCTGTAGAATGAACTTTCAGCAGGTTAACAGTTAACAGAATGAAATCCAGGGGCACATACAGTGTGGTTGATTTTTAACAGCTTTTCTTTGCTGAGACAGATTGTGTGTCACACAAGATCAGGTGCTGAAGACGTAGATGTTAAGGAGGTAAGTGAACAATGACTAGGAAAGCAACTTCGCTGCCTGTGACCAAAACAAAATGCGAATAGTTCAGTATCCTATCAGGAATAAATTAGTCGTGAATTCAGTGAATAATTGTCTCCTATTCTTCTCAAATGAATTCCAGTACCACTTCAGAAAATGGTGAACTTTGATGGAACTCTGGATAAACACTTCAGCTGAGTAGAAAATGACATCACCCCCTGAAAAAAGACTTTTGCATACCTCTATGGCCTTCAAAAGTTTCGAAACGTATTCCCACAGGACGTGAAACGTAATGTTGTGAAATCACGCGTTCCGCTGAACCTCCACCGTTACGATGTAATCCAGAACCACAATTATTTAAAACTCTAGGCCATCCCAACTAACCTGAACCGTTGTGTGCGTTAGATCCGCAACGTTAGTCAGTGTTACCATTCAGAAGCTTAATACAGCCTGTTCACTTGGTTCCAGCCAGACTAGTTGTGTAACTACCGTAACTCCACATCGTTGGCTCCTCAGTGTGTATGCATTGCCGTACCTCATATCACAAGTGAAGTACCTGTCATCTCATTATTTCCACAACACAAGGTTTCACTTTCCTAGCAACCTAGATATGCCCATCCATAAAACAAAAACATTTGCAAAATTCCTTCTTCGTTGCTGCTGTCTGCCTGTACAATACACTCTGCACGCAGTTCGATGTCCTGTTGCATTTAAGTAAAAGGTGACACAATTCTTTTTGTCAACCTCATAACATTTGCTCTAAACATTAATGTAAACTGCATATCGCCATTACCTATCAAACAACAAAGCGAATGCACGCATCTTTTCCATTCTACTTCCATTCATGCCACTTCTCTGTCCCTCTATTCATAATGTGTGTTCCATCCCCTTTCTTTTTCTGTCCCTCTTATCTCGCGTTCACTGTTACCACCGTCATCAGTATGAATCTACCTGTCCAGTTGCTTTGTTGTACTTTTCATAAAATAATATAAACTGTTTATATTCTACTGTACCACCAGTGTTCCCACCGTTTTTGTTATAGCTGTTTCTAAGTGTTGCATGCCATATCAAATGGCTAACGTAATATGAAATTTGTAGAATGCGTGGTTAGATATAACAGAGGGTCTGACGGAACTAATCTCACCAGGATAAATAAATAAATAAATTTTATTGAGCTGAAGGCTTTGTAGTTTTATTTCTAGAGCATGTAAACATCAGATAATAATGAAAGAACTTAATAGAGTAAATATGAAAGTTAGCCGGAATATCGGACGTTATAAGACTACGATAACGTGCTACTAACACCACATTTAGAAAATAATATAAATGAATAGCGGAGATACAGTAGATAATTTTTTTTTAATTAAGGAAGTTGAAGACGACTGGACGCGACGGGAAGGGAGATAAAAGGTTAAAAATGGGTGGGAGTGCTTCTCGTAAGCTAAATAGTTATAGAGAGATATCGTCCCATAAATGTCAAGTTGACAATCGGTGAGTATCAGCAGCTTTTATTTTAGGTGACGACGAAGCGGAATGTGGGAAAATGACATTAAAAAACGTGGATGCGAATAGCTGCAGAGGGTTGAAGTCAGGTGGAGGCCTTTATCCAATAGCGGCTCATCGTTTGAAGAGTTTTGAGTTAGAACACTCGTTGTTCCATTTATAGTAACAATACTGAGTCACTTATCTCCTCGTCTGTCTACTTAACCACTGTTAACAGGATATCAAATGCACCTGCGCTTCGACCAATATTGCCTAAAACGTTTTTGACTATCACGAAAACTTGCTGCACTATCCCGTTTTAGTGCTTCGCTGTGTTAGTGTTTCAGGAGATATGTGTGGAATTGAAGTTCGATACGTAAAAGTGTAAGCTGTTGTACCTAAATACTAGCACGTATGCACTTGAAACAATTACTGCTACGTAAAGTGCTGTGTCTCCATAATAAATGGATCGGATCAGCCTTCACAGTGGCTGAAATAACGAACATGTTAATTGAATTTTGTCTGCGCGCGGTGACCTGCAGGCGAGGGGCTGGCTTGGAGCTGCCGCTACACGGCCAAGGACCCACCAATATCGGGGATTTGCAGACTAATCCCGCCTTGATGAAGTTCCGCCCTCAGCTAGGTGAGCCAGCAGTTGACACAGCCGCTGCGGAAACACGCGACAAAGAAACTCTGCACTCCAGTCCCCCCGACCGTAATCTGGTCTTCAGAGTTACTCCCCGCGGCGGGGTGGCGGATTTTTAACTTGTTTCGTTTTGTAATCCGGTGTCTCTTGCGAGAAACACGCAAGACATGCGCCTGTATTCGTGCCGTCTGAAGGCTGGGAAAGACAGACGTCTAGCCAGATATCAAACTTCTATCATTATTATGTGTGTATTAAACCACCCGGAAGATCGTTAGAGACCTCGCCCGCCTCCTCCCCGCTCCCAACGGTGACTTAAAGATTCTAATTCACAAATGAGGATGTAATGATTCCATATAGTCTACTAATCCAGCAGGTACTTAATCAATATGAAGTCTGTAGTGCTATAACGATGAAGTGAATGATTTTTCTTAAGTGATTTCGAAGCTCTATGCATAGACACGATCATGGATTGAATAGGGTGTCCATTTCATTTTCATTGAAAAAGGGGACATTTAAAATAAATTAGAGAAAAACCTGGGACAATGAAGAAAAAAAACGGGACATAAATGTTGTATTGACTAAATTTAATACACATATCCCAAATCACATTTTACAATTATCCTGCCACACTATCACCGTACTTTTCACTTTTATGTACTCTATCAAGAAGTGCATTTTCGTTTGAAATTGTATCATAAAAGTCAGTACACGATACATCATTAAAGTGTGTTTTGACAATGAGTAAGGTCCTCACTGTTTCAACTTTCATTCTGTTTTGTTTTTTTTCATCTGACCACAAAGAGTTCACTAACGAAAACACACGTTCCACAGCAGCATTTGACCCAGGAATTGCCAGACAAAACTCCACCAAATGAATCATGTTTTTCGTGTTCATGTTTTTACTTTTGAAATAAGCAAATATTTTACAGCCAGTTTGTAAGGAATTACGCACCACATGTGCTGGACAGCCAACATCTACTACATTTTTCACTGTGTTCTGTTGCAGTTTATAGAACAAATTGTTTTTTCCTTTCCTCTGCTTACCACCAAAATTAGTGTTAGTGTTGTCTACAGAAACTGCAATCACCTTTCCCTCAAGATCATATTTCTTTAAAACCTCCAGCACATAATTCTGAAGTAAATCTGAAGTTTCTCCAGCTAAATTAACCAATTAGAGCACTTTCACCGTGATACCACTTTCAGGATGAAAATACCTGATAAGGAGAGGAACCAGCATCAAATCCAGATGATTCGATGTATTAATCATTACTGAAATGAATCGAGCACTTTTCAGTTCATTTAAAACCTGCTGAGCTGCATACGATGCAATAACATTTGAAACGATTCCATTACATTTTGTGTGTTCACATGTGAATTTAGGATTGAAAAGTTTTTTAACAACTGCTGTAGTACAGTCGATTGACTTAAAGCTATGGTTATGCATTGCACTGTGTTATGCAAACGTTTCTTGTGCTGCCAACTGCCTATCCATTTCTGTTACTGATTTTAAGCTTACATAGTAGTCACTCACGCATTTATTTGCTCTTTTCGTTTGATCACTTATGCGATGTTTCTTCGTCTTAATGTGATTCACAATGTCAGACCTTCCACCATGACCAATAGCAAATTTCGATCTGCACAACGTACATTCTACAGTTTCTCCACTACCAGTCATAAAAGGAAACTCGCTTTTTATATTGCTGTTAAAATTACACTTTCGTTTTGGCATAATGAAACAGTGATTGCACAGTGCAAAACATTAACAGTGTGGAGACGAAACCCAGAGAGGAAGTATCAGTGGTGTAGAGTATATCCGGACCGAAAGGACGGATTCAGTGGATCAATTTAGAAGAGAAGAATCTCCGTTGTTATTCGTAACCTATAGTGCGTTTAAAATTACTTGCGATTTTTGACAGTTCGGTACATGTTTGGGGTATGCTGAAAGTCATCACACGCTTCCCAGCGTAAATAATTTCGCAGTTAATAGCAAGTCAAACAACCAGTAGCGTAAAATACTCTAGCCAAGCTGAATCATAAAAAAACGGGACATTTGAGCGTCCCCAAAAAAACTTTCGGGACAGCGGGACATTTTGGTAAAAAACGGGACTGTCCCGGGAAAAGCGGGACGAATGGACACCCTAGGATTGAATGATGTCGTTCATTGAGCAGTGGAATTTAAATTTTACACTGCTGTTTCCATTTCTGCTTTAAGGACTTGAGGACTTGTGATTGCATATAGATTAGTTCAGTTTCCCAAAGAAGTTGGCAACCCTGCATCTCGCTATGCTCTGGTAAAGGTAATTCATTAATATTATAATAACTTTTACTTCAGCGAATATAACATACGAGAGAGGTGTGTTAGCGTCTATTGTGCACCTTCTATTACAAATTTTAGTTTACTGTTCAAGTTATTTGAAACAAAGTGAGCTGGTACAGGATGATCATGTAGTCTAATCATTTATTTGTTTAGTTATTGTGTTAGATGATCCGTAGATCATATCCACGATGAATGCTGTGATTTGAAGTGTGAGAGTTCAGGAAAATTTTCCACAGGCAAGTAAAGAAAAAGTATTTATATGGTTACATGTTGGCCATTTACAGGATTGTAATTGACTTCTCATTTCTATTCCGTTTCTATGGTGTAGAAGGAGCTATTAACCCATTGGAGCACAAATTACTTTAGTCCATCGGAAACGTACAAGGTGATCAGAAATCGTCTGAAAAGCTTGTAAGGGTGTCGCAGATGTGTTATGCTGTGAAATAACTGTTAACAAAAAGATTCGATTATTTGCGGCGTTTCCGAGTTAATGAGAACTGAAGATGACCAATCAGGCCGTTGCGCGCCCAAATTCAAGCGGCCCGGAAGAGACGGTGTCGCCAAACACGTTCGCTTGATTTCCTAAAATCGAACGAGAAAGCGATACAGAAATTGGATGGTGGACGGTAGTGAGGATCGAACCCAAGCCAAAGTACGAGAAGTCTCGTGCACTATCATTTACGCTGTAAGGGGAGACGGTGGCAGAAATAATGAAAAATTTACAAATTATTTTTATTTACTTATTTGATCGTAAATATAATTGAGATTATTATCCCAAATTTTTTCCTTGAAATTCGAACTACAAATTGATTAAAAAAATTAAAACCCTAAGCAGTGTAATACAGAAAGCCCACTTTTCAATGTACCAAATGGAGGAAAACTTTTATTGCAGAATTTGGCCTGTGAACCTAGAAAATATAGCTTTAGAAGGCTGTGATTTTTGTATACATAACAGCAGTGTTGTAAAGAAGGCTGTGGAGCCATTTTCTGGTTCAATCAGTGTGGTATCGAATGCTGTGGAGTGTTGTAAACAAGTTTTATGCTGTAGTGGAATTCGAGTGACGCTTGATTTATTGTGCCATTCTTTGTGCAAGGTTGAATCTGTTGATCCCTTTTAAAATGCCTAGGCCTGGTAAAGTATTTAAAAATATAGTAAGTCCCATATTTCCAATATGAAGCGAAAAACTGACATTGAGGTTAGGGTCGGGCCTGCAGATGCAAACATTAGTTTGTCTCCAAGTGCATCTAAAATAAAACTTGGGACCGGGATTGTGTCAGAAGAAACAAATCATGACAGAAATACAGGTTTCAGAATTGTGGATCTGGAAATTGTGGCAGAAGCACTTAGAAAAGCCTGCAAGTGCTCTGTTTGTGGAGGAAATGTGCACTTGGTTGATGATGGAAAGAGAGAAGGTTTGGTTTGCACATTGCACATTTTGTGTCAAAACTGTGATGCTGACAGACCATTCGAGACATCAAAGGTCAGTAATAGAATCCATGAAGCCAATATGAGATTTGCTTATGGACTAAGATGTATAGGGATTGGAAGAGATGGTGGAAACCTTTTATATGGTAATATGAACATGCCTGGTCCTCCCCTGCACTTAATTGTACACCAATTAGTGTAGATTATTTTACCATTAAAACACTTTGCCTCGAAATTATGAAAAAGTGTATCTTAAAATAATAATGCAATAAAAAATTCAAAACTATCTCACTGCATTAGATTTTTATTAAAATTTCGAATTAAAAAAATCATATTAGATCTCTATACATAAGTGTGCAAAATTTCAATGAGATTGAACAGAAAATGGCAAAGATATGGATTTACAAAAATATCAGTGCAAGACTGCCACTGTCTCCCCCTAATTTGACACTAAAGACGACCAATCAGGCCGTTGCGCGCCTAAATTCAAGCGGCCCGGAAGAGACGGTGTCGCCAAACATGTTCGCTTGATTTCCTAAAATCGAACAAGAAAGCTATACAGAAATTGGATGATGGACGGTAGTGAGGATCGAACCCAAGCCAAAGTATGAGAAGTCTCGTGCACTACCAATTACGCTGTGAGAACAGTTGACATTAATTGTATCTAGTGGGCAGTTTCAATTTGCGCGCACAACGGCCTGATTGGCTAACTTCAGTGCTAAATAATTCGGAAACTGCGCAACGTATTGGATTTTTTTCTTAACATTTACTTCTCAGCACAACCTTACCCGCAACATAGCTTTTCAAACTGTTTCTGACTAACGTGTAAAAGATGCGATTAAAATTTTTCCTTTGAGTGCGTTGCTGCAGCGTATATGCAACCCAGGGCGACACCAATGCACTGATATGGAGGCAAGATATTAGTGTGGGCTTCGAATGGAAAGTGTTTGATCACCCCTTATATTTTATTACATTGTTCAGAATAATATATAAAGACGTTGTATGTCCGAATGTAAAACTATTTCCATTGTTCAAATGAATTATGCGTACATTCCACTTTTTGAACAACTATGAATTATGAGTACATTCCACTTTTGGAACAACTGTCACAAATGGTACAGTATAGCTGTGGAATATCGTTTCTTATTTAACTTGTCTCTCCAGTTAAGCTTAGAAAGGAGAATTCATTAGTAAGAACGAAACAGATCACACAAGCAGCATACGGTTTTGTAAAAACTTTAACATATTTTATTCTTTTTGTCATTTTGACATTATTGTATGACTGAAGATACTTATCTAGTTGGATCTGATAAATGAACAAAAACAAAATGTTAATGTTCAGAGCCAAATAAATCAAAACAGTGGGCATGATCTGGTGCTGTACACCTAAAAGTCTGCATCAACGTACTTTTCTTACACACTGGAGGTGGTATAATGGTATTTACCAGAAAAGCGAGCTTCCTTGATCACCTTACTATCGGAACTTCCTTCCATGACAGGCACTCTACCTGAGAACAACAACGTCGTACACATCTGAAGCTAAGGGAAAGTAATTCTTCTAATGATGGCTAGAACGTCAAGAGGATTATCCCTACCTAGTGAGTGGGGGGCAGGGCGGTTCCTGGTTAAGATAACTATCTTCTTTTGAGATATATCCATGTTTCTGGGAAATTCTCGCCCCTCTGCCCATGTGTCTTGGGCAACTGCGTGTGGTACATCCAAGGTCAGTATGTAGCCTGATACCTCTCATGTGTCCTCCCCTTCTGCCAGCCACATCTCTGGGGCAATTGTGTGTGGTACACTCAAGCTTATGGGGTAACCTGAAACCCCACTCACATCTGTCATGATTTCAAAATGGTCACCCATACACTGTGCCACTTCTGGTGCATAAAATCTAAGACAAGGTGACTCTCCACCTCCTCCTCCCCCACACCCCGCCGATCCGGAAGGTGCGAAACCTCTCCCATGCCCCTTTCTCTCTGGGCCAAAAGGATTGCTTGAAAAGGTGATAAGTCTACCCCCTATCCCTCCAACATTTTGTTGCTAGAGTAATTACATAATCCCTGTCACTTGTGCTCTGTGCAAAGTAGTGTGAAAACCATCAGAAGTAGAGTTATCCTAGTTAAAAATGGCAGTAAATATTACTAAAATTTATGAGGTAAGACAATTTGGCATTGGTGTGTGGCTGAATTACTATGCTTTAATGATGTTACATCAAATTTTGCTAACTGGTGGGAAATATTAACATAATGTATAACATTAGCCATTTCGACATTATAGTGTGCAGCTGATTTACTAAAATTTAATGTCATGACATATTCTGCAAAATGGTGGTAAATGTTGACAAAATTTATGACATAAGATACTCTGACATTACAGTGTGAATGGGGCACTGCTGAATTACTTCAAGTAAATGACATCATGACATTATCTGTAAGCACTTCATCATATGACCACCTTCCATTGCTGTTTACAACTTTTCGCCAATTCTCTCAAAACACTCACATTTCCATTCTATAACATATGTAAATGCATGATCTGAAATGTTTATTAGTTACTGCGGTGCATTATGTTAACAAAATACACCTAAATCCCATTTTAATCAAGTAGCCCATTGTGATACATTTAACAAATACACCAACATCCCATATTAAACAAATAGCTTATTGCAATAAATACAAACCAAGTCTATGTTATCCTTGTATTGTTATTGTGTGACACAACTATGAGGATGCCCTCAGTACACTTGTAAATAATAATGGAAAATTCAATGTATATACATAGAGAACACATCACTAAATATATGTATTAAAAAATTACAGCCACCATCACTGGTGTAGCATTTTATTTAAGAGCAAGGTAAAAATGCGAGGTGGAGATGCACATATCATTCTGTCTACAGTTAGGCGCGGTTTCAGAAACTCCAAGGGCTACTGCTGCTGTGATTGCTCACTGCCACCAGAGGCGACCACCACCTTGGTACAGCGTCCATGTGTGAGTGGTGGCTGCCACCAGAGCCACATCTATCGGAGACAGCCAACGCCTCTATACCTCACTTATATATACATATATGTATTGCAGGCTTTCATAAACATTAAAATGAAATGGTGTGATGGTGCTGTGGCCCTCAACTACGTACCCACTGACTAAGAGTTGAAATATTAAAAGTTTTGGCTGGTTTCGTTGTCTAGGGGCTGGGATACGTAGTTGCCGCATTACAAGCCAAATACTGCTGAGTCTACAGTATACAATATGGATATACACATTAATCAAATGGCCGAAGGTTTCTATCACTCGGCAAGTCCGAATTCAACGTAGAAATTTATAAATGAAAGATTGCAATTAAATAAAATGTGCAGGTACTATCTTCACGGCTTTAAATGATGAGCACGATAGTAGAAGTACTTTTGAGTATGCAGTCTATTTCCGCAAAACACTTATTGGTGTCGATGGTCCAGCAATTAAATAAAATATAAGTTGAATAACAGGGAAACGATAGATTCCTATTGCACTTAATTAGTTATGAACAACAACATAGCTCGCGAGATATTCACTTCTAAACGCACATTACGTCGTCACTGTAGAAGTCACGGAAATCTCACAAGTGCACAAGTCAGCACTCGGAAGTATTTCTATCTGCCGTGACCACGCGCAAACCACCCCACACTCTTCTAGTCCCTCCTGCGACCGTGCATCCATCGCGCCGTCACGTGCAGCACCTCCCGTGTCCTGTGCCATACCCCCCAGAACTCTCCTGTCCTCTCTCATACTGTTCTCCCACTTCCGTCCAGCCTCCCCATTCACGAGCGCTGTGATTGGCTAGAGTGCTCCCACCATGTCTTCAAGCCAACGCACATGCACAAACATACTGACACACATTCGAACTACTGGATTTACATTTAAATAACTTGAAATTAAATAAATTTTCCTACGGCTGGACCATAAACATCTACATCTACATCTACATCCATACTCCGCAAGCCACCTGACGGCGTGTGGCGGAGGGTACCTTGAGTACCTCTATCGGTTCTCCCTTCTATTCCATTCTCGTATCGTTCGTGGAAAGAAGGATTGTCGGTATGCCTCTGTGCGGGCTCTAATCTCTCTGATTTTATCCTCATGGTCTCTTCGCGAGATATACGTAGGAGGGAGCAATATACTGCTTGACTCTTCGGTGAAGGTATGTTCTCGAAACTTTGACAAAAGCCCGTACCGAGCTACTGAGCGTCTCTCCTGCAGAGTCTTCCACTGGAGTTTATCTATCATCTCCGTAACGCTTTCGCGATTACTAAATGATCCTGTAACGAAGCGCGCTGCTCTCCGTTGGATCTTCCCTATATCTTCTATCAACCCTATCTGGTACGGATCCCACACTGCTGAGCAGTATTCAAGCAGTGGGCGAACAAGCGTACTGTAACCTACTTCCTTTGTTTTCGGATTGCATTTCCTTAGGATTCTTCCAATGAATCTCAGTCTGGCATCTGCTTTACAGACGATCAACATTATATGATCATTCCACTTTAAATCACTCCTAATGCGTACTCCCAGATAATTTATGGTATTAACTGCTTCCAGTTGCTGACCTGCTATTTTGTAGCTAAATGATAAAGGATCTATCTTTCTGTGTATTCGCAGCACATTACACTTGTCTACATTGAGATTCAATTGCCATTCCCTGCACCATGCGTCAATTCGCTGCAGATCATCCTGCATTTCAGTACAATTTTTCATTGTTACAACCTCTCGATACACCACAGCATCATCCGCAAAAAGCCTCAGTGAACTTCCGAAGTCATCCACAAGGTCATTTATGTATATTGTGAATAGCAACGGTCCTATGACACTCCCCTGCGGCACACCTGAAATCACTCTTACTTCGGAAGACTTCTCTCCATTGAGAATGACATGCTGCGTCCTGTTATCTAGGAACTCCTCAATCCAATCACACAATTGGTCTGATAGTCCATATGCTCTTACTTTGTTCATTAAACAACTGTGGGGAACTGTATCGAACGCCTTGCGGAAGTCAAGAAACACGGCATCTACCTGTGAACCCGTATCTATGGCCCTCTGAGTCTCGTGGACGAATAGCGCGAGCTGGGTTTCACATGACCGTCTTTTTCGAAACCCATGCTGATTCCTACAGAGTAGATTTCTAGTCTCCAGAAAAGTCATTATACTCGAACACAATACGTGTTCCAAAATTCTACAACTGATCGACGTTAGAGATATAGGTCTATAGTTCTGCACATCTGCTCGACGTCCCTTCTTGAAAACGGGGATGACCAGTGCCCTTTTCCAATCCTTTGGAACGCTACGCTCATCTAGAGACCTACGGTACACCGCTGCAAGAAGGGGGGCAAGTTCCTTCGCGTACTCTGTGTAAAATTGAACTGGTATCCCATCAGGTCCAGAGGCCTTTTCTCTTTTGAGCGATTTTAATTGTTTCTCTATCCCTCTGTCGTCTATTTCGATATCTACCATTTTGTCATCTGTGCGACAATCTAGAGAAGGAACTACAGTGCAATCTTCCTCTGTGAAACAACTTTGGAAAAAGACATTTAGTATTTCGGCCTTTAGTCTGTCATCCTCTGTTTCAGTACCATTTTGGTCACAGAGTGTCTGGACATTTTGTTTTGATCCACCTACCGCTTTGACATAAGACCAAAATTTCTTAGGATTTTCTGCCAAGTCAGTACATAGAACTTTACTTTCAAATTCGTTGAACGCCTCTCGCATAGCCCTCCTCCACACGCTCTAACACATATTATTAAATACATAAACAAATTAAATAAACTTGTATCACAGGAATAGCAACAAAAGGTGGCCAGTAGCCTAATGTCTCTGTGCTTTCTAAAACACAGTAAATATTTAACCAATTTCTTCATGAATAGTATATATCGGACACAAACAAAGACATAGATGAATAAATATATTTATAAGCATGCTGCTACCGTTTCTTCGTGTAACTGTGGAGTGCTTATGGCCTGACGTGATTGATAGTAATCGGCCACTTTGAGCTCCAATAGCTCAGGTACTATTCAAGTTACATGCTTGTAATTTATACTAATTTAGGTTTACATTAATAGCTTTCTAAAATCACGTCGATCGACAAAATCGGATGAACCGTTTAGATTTTGGAAATTAGTTGCTGGGTGTTACTTGTATAATTTATCGTCACATACTAAACTTTAAACTAATAAAGATATTGAAAATCTGATTACACCATCAGAATCATCGTGCAAATAATGGTAAAATATATGTTTCTTTTTAAGGTGCCATGATTCCTCTGGCTACTATTAATTTCTATACAAACTGTGAAATGTCTGCCATGATGGTTTCACAAAGTCCGCCATCTTTGGCACTCTGAGTACACAAGTCTCTTTCATTGACACAGCGTCACCAAGGGATTCCCAGACACGTGCTCGGCCTGGACCATGCGCTGCGGCTGCCCCTCTTGTCCGGCTAACATTTGGCACCACGTGTTTGCTGCGCGGCCCCAGCTTGCCGAGCGGCCCATGCGGGCACGCCAACTCCGAACTTAGAATATTTCCAGGGCGCCACAACTCTCCCATTACCTCACAGTATTATCGTAATGCAGCCTGCGCCCAGAACTACTTCCTACCTATGACAATATTTGCGACGTACTTCGACCGCTAACAACTGCCAGAAGACTCCCATCCATCTGATAAATGAGATAGAGACAGAGGGGTGGGAGGATGGAAGAAAACCGGTCATTATGGTCACTGAAACGAGATAGCCACTGGAGGAACTGGAGAAAAATCAGTAACATCTAAGTGCTGGCGACATCTGTGTTCGCTCCTCATTTGTTAGCTTGGTGGAAGCAGAGGATACAATAAGACAGGATGGCACCTGGCAAAGTGTCCACCAGCAGAGGAGACTGGAAACTGTGTTAAATATTATAATACTATTTTATTACAGGTCTTACTAATTCTCGAGGATATTTCGAGAAATATATCGTCATTATTGTTCTACTCCCCACTAGCAAAGTTTTCCTCTGTAGGAAACGATTTTCATTATTATGTCGACTGTATGTGATGCATTGGCTATTAAAATTATACAACGATACAGACTGATCATGACTAGCAACAGTGATGGAGTCCTTAAAAATCTGCAGTTTATGTATGCAGTAGTAAACTATGATTGTTATGACACATCATAAAACAAGAAACATCCCACACATTGGTTCCTACAAGATAGTGCCAAATCTTGCTACCTGAAATATTTCTCTAGAAAGAAAAACAGAAGCCCAAATAAGCGTGCATTGTGAAGCCTAGTGCACGGTTGGCTAAGGCGACTGACAGTACAGAGGAGTTATGTAGGAATTTTATGAAGGAGCATCAGGTCGTGATAGAGGGTGGAGCAGGGAACAGTCTTGATAGGGACAGGGAATATGACGTAGGTGGTGACCTGGTAAAGATAGCTACTCAAATGGTGGCTCTAATGTGCATTTCGTACAACTGTTTCAATATCATGATTGGCCTATCTTAATGCGGCTGTTAGGCGCATTAACATGGGGCTGGAGAAGGCGCTGATAGCAGAGGGCATGGGTACATTTCAGTGGTGCCAGTTGAGTCGATCAGTAGATCGGGTTTCACTAGGCATGGTCAGCACCTCAATACGTATGGGAAGGGGAGGCTGACAAAGCTTATATGTGGCAGTGTAGTGGGTGGTGGTGGGATCACTCATGGCAAAATTTCTGTAGTAATTGGGGTTAGAGCTGCACATTTTTTACATTGAAGTCAGCTGATATGTATACTTGCTTAAAGGTAGTCCCTCTAACTAAGGGCTCACTTTCATAGGTCGGCAGCTCGTGGTCTCGCAGTCGCGTTCTCGCTTCCCTAGCACGGGGTCCCGGGTTCGATTCCCGGCGGGGTCAGGGATTTTCACCTGCCTCGAGATGACTGGGTGTTTGTGTTGCCCTCATCATTATTAATGAAAGTGGCGAGACTGGACTGAGCAAAGATTGGGAATTTGTACGGACGCTGATAACCGTCCCGTTGAGAGCCCCACAAACCCAACATCATCATCATCATCGCCACGTTCAAAGAACGTCATGTTTCCAAGTAGAGAAAGAATTAGCAAATTTCATCAAAATATAATAGATACTAGAGATAAAGTTAGTGAACTGCTTATAGATGTTGACTCTGAAATTATTGGTATATCGGAGCACCACTTAAATAATTTGGGGTATAGATAAGCTGGCTGTTTTTTCAAGGAGTTCCTTGTGGGGTGGGGGAGTAGCTGTGTACGTAAAAAAACAGTATTCCATTTGAGTCCATAGACGTATCACGGCACTGCACTGAACAGATATTTGAATGTTGTGCAGGGGCAGTTGAATTTAGTGAAACCAAACTTCTAATTGTTGTTGTTGCTTTCCTCCGTGATTAATATACGTTATTGTAACACTTGCATGTCACTTTATGGTGTGTGGTTGATAGTACACTATCACCCATCCACTCCATTCACCTGAAATGAATGGCTGTTGTTAAACATCTGTAATTCCTTATTGTCGTCATTTCACGAGATGTATGTGGGAGGAAGTAATACTTTCCTGTATTTTTTTCAGCGGAAAATCTCTTCCTGATACATGTCTCTAACGCAAAGGCCTCCTCCTATGGATGAAATGTAGAAGTACATAATGTATTGAGGGGTCGCTTTAGTAGCATGACAGGTATATTGCATCCTTGTTCAGTAAATCGATGTATATTGCAAAACCCACTTCTATATATGATGTTGCCAACAACTGCGATCCCACACAGAAATCATTGACTAACTGGTGAAGTATTACAGTGGCTGCTTAGCGATGCATACTCCCTGTAATCCACACTTGGCAAGTAGCAGTTAAAGATAGTTCACCATTCGTCCATACACCGTCACATGTTGGAAATACTGTATATGTAGCCTAGGAACAAGATCAGGATCCTTACCACCAGAAAATGTTTTTAGTTCATAATTTTCTGAACAAGATGCAAAAACCTCTTCGGGGAGGTGGAGCTGTTGACATTTATAGTTGCTAGCACATCACAGCAAATAAACATCTTTCACAGTATTATCATCTTTCCCAGTCTTGGTTCAATTGAAAACTTAGCAATGATCTGGTACAAATAAATTGTGTGCCAAATCGTAAGATACTGTTGGAATCTATGTAATAATTTCCCACGTAGTTCAGCATTCCCAGATTTTTTCCCCACTGCGATCATGTTCATATGTGAGATGAAGTAATACGCTGCAGCTGTACAGACGCATTGCTAACAACTTGGGTTGTCTAGCAAGGCTTAATTACCAGCTAACAACCCCTTAACAAAACTTACTTCATCAGCACCGAAATTATCCACACTAACAGGAACCGAACTCTGTCCATGAACGTCCAGCTCATGTAAGATACCTCACTGTATAAAACATTCTGATGCACTCAATACATATTCTCCTCCAGTGGCTTCACTACTTACAATATGTCAGCAGGTAGTCGCATTCCCATACTCACCTAAAGTAATTTCATAGTACACTGTGGTACATTATCATGTGAATCGAGCATTGGTGATTTTGCTTGTAGTTTAATTGGACTACACTACATGGTGAATGAACCTTAATCTTGGATTAAGGAAACTATTTTCCTCTAGTTTTAATATTGCACTTATATACTTAAGAGCCAAAGAAACTGATACACCTGCCTAATACAGTATAGAGCCCCTGCAAGCACGTAGAAGTGCCGCAACACGATGTGCTATGGACTCGACTAACGTCTGAAGTAGTGCTGGAGAGAATTGACACTATGAACCCTGCAGGGCTGCCCATAGATCCTTAAGAGTATGAGCGGGTGGAGATCTCTTCTGAATAGCACGTTGCAGTGCATCCCAGATAGCTCGATTATGTTCATGTCTGGGGAGTTTGATCGCCATCAGAAATGTTTAAACTCAGAAGAGTGTTCCTCGAGCCACCCTGTAGCAATTCTGGATGTGTGAGGTGTCGCATTGTTCTGCTGTAATTGTCAAAACCCGTCGGAATGCACAATGAACATGAATGGATGCAGGTAATCAGACAGGGTGCTTACGTATGTGTCACCTGTCACAGTCGTATCTAGACGTATCAGGGGTCCCATATCACTCCAACTTCACATGCCCCACACCATTACAGAGCCTCCACCAGCTTGAACAGTCCCCTGCTGACATGCAGGGTCCATGGAATCATGAGGTTCTCTCCAGACCCATACATGTCCATCCACTCGATACAATTTGAAACGAGACTCGTCCAACCAGGCAACATGTTTCCAGCCATCAACAGTCCAATGTTGGTGTTTACAGGCCCAGGCGAGGTGTAAAGCTTTGTGTCGTGCAGTCATCAAGGGTACACGAATGGGCCTTCGGCTCCAAAAGCACGCACTGATGATATTTCGTTGAATGGTTAGCACGCTGACGCTTGTTAATGGCACAGAATTGAAATCTGCAGCAACTTGTGGATGGGTTGCACTTTGTCAAGTTGAATGATTCTCTTCAGTCATTGTTGGTCCCATTCTTCAAGGATCTTTTTCCGGCCGCAGTGGTGTTGGAGATTTGATATTTTACCTGATTCCTGATATTCATGGTGCACTCGTGAAATGGTCGTGTGGGAAAATGCCCACTTCATCGCTTCCTCGGAATTGCTGTGTCCCATCGTTCGTGCGCCGCCTACAACACCACGTTCAAACTCACTTAAATCTTGATAACCTGCCATTGTGGCAGCAGTAACCAATCTAACAACTGCCCCAGACACTTTTTGTCTTACGTAGGCGTTTGCCTGTTTACATATCTCTGTATTCGAATACGCATGACTATACCAGTTTCTTTCCATTTCAGTGTATATAATACGTATGTCATCTTTTATAACGGCCCCCTCCCAGATTATGGTTATGTAATTAAAATCTGTAGCCCAACAAAGAATTCCCCCAATAAAACTGCAGAAGAGTAATGTCATATATGCACTTTATACTCGAAATCTTAGATAGGGGATGGTACAACTCTGCTCAACATGTTTGTTCATTTAGTTATGCGTCTCAGTATAAAACTTCGATGTATGGTACATCACTTTGACAAGGTCCTGGATTAAGAAAACATTGTTTCCCGAGATTTCATATACCACTTATGAAGTCTTTGTTGAAGTCTATGTTAACAATGATCTCAATGATCCTCTGTACTGTAGCTGTCAGCCCTTTTTCTTTAGTAGAATATCCTGAAGTTGTATTGTATACAGCTATCATTCCTCGCTCCTTAATAGTGTAATGTTGCTTGGTTCTGCCTCCGACCATTGCCAAAGGTTCCTTAAAAAGAACATTCTGCTATGGTATACATATTTCCTCAAAAATTTTAAATGCCATTTACTTATGATGAATAGCCAGTACTCTAGCACAGCAATGGAATTGGAAGTGCAGCCTAGATTTTCACATAGTCTCCAAATACACGTGTCAGTTCTTATGTTAGTGGAGTAGTTCTTCTGCCTCTGCCTGCCATCATTCCCAGACGTTCCATTGAAACTACAGTCTTTTATGTGTGTACTTCTACACCAGCCAATTTTCCTATATTGCCACTACATATGTCTTATGCTCGAAACAAGCTCTTTCTCAGACAGTTCCATTTTGTAGAAAGAGTATATTTGATGCTGTGGTGTCACCGCCAGACAGCACACTTGCTAGGTGGTAGCCTTTAAATCGGCCGCGGTCCGCTAGTATGCGTCGGACCCGCGTGTCGCCACTATCAGTGACTGCAGACCGAGCGCCGCCACACGGCGGGTCTAGTCTACAGCGACTCCCTAACACTCGCCCAGTTGTACAGCCGACTTTGATAGCGATGGTTCACTGTCTACAGGCGCTCTCAATTGCAGAGACGACAGTTTAGCATAGCCTTCAGCTACGTCATGTGCTACGACCTAGCAAGGCGCCATATTCAGTTACTATATGAATGTATTCTGAACAGATAATGTGAATCATGTACCCTCAAGAGCGACGTTCATCATTAATGGATTAAAGTTAAGTATCAAACTAATTTCGTCCGCTTTCTGAATTCTCATTCCTTGTCATGTTACAGACCTCACGTCAGTATAGTTCTTCCCTCCTCACGCCAGCCTGCGTGAGCTAAAACGCGTGCATTTCGGCCTCCAATCGTAACACGGTGTTGGCTCTTCTGCTAACACAACAGATGCACTGTACTAATTGTTAAACATTCAAACCATAGCCTTGCTGGCTGTGTGTGTTTGTATAGGTTTCTCACAGGGGGGCCGCACAGTCACGTTAACTTCAGGATAAGGTTTGGAAGCGGGTCCACCTTCATTCAGTCAGGGGTAGCACCTGGATATGTATCCACTGCGCAATTACTCCAAGGTACCTTTCTATGGTTAGATCCACCCTTGCTACTTCCGGGGTGGATTCTGGAGGTGGATCCACACTTGTTTGGTCCAAAGTTGCTTCCCCAGGTGGGGAACAATGTTGCCAGCTTCCCGTTTTGAAATACTGGATTTCAAAATGCATCCGATCTGATTTTCCTGCATAAACTTTCCTCTTGAATCTGGATGAGGAGTCATAAGCCGACCTCAAAGTGCAGCCTTTTTCCTTCACTCTGCATATTCTGAAACACAAATTGACTGCTGTGGAGATGGAGTGCTGACTTTAGGTATCTTAAGGACAGCTTTATGTCTCCTGATGCTTACAAAATATCTCTTCATATCCACCTAACAAAGAAGGTGACAACCACATATACTTTCTCATAATTATGTTAATAACACAGGATACAGTCAAAATATGGCTGTCAAAGCTTCATATACACACTCTAAAGCTGCAAGATGTATGTTACAGTTGGAAATAATGTTTGAAATATTGAACACTTGCAGCTATCAGAGCTTCTATATGTCTATACACTAAAGATCCAGGATATGCATATAGAAATGATGATGATGATGATGATGATGATGATGATGATTGGAGAATCACTTTATCCAGCTGTAAACACATGCAGATCAATTGCACTATTTTTGTATGTGCATGTCTCGATTTCTCACAGAGGTCTCCCAGACTACTTTCCCCTTCCCCACAAGTCCTGATGCTGGGGGAGGGTGGGATGAAGGGGGAATAAAAACTAAACTCTGCATGAATAGGCCATGGAGGCCCAACGGTACCGACTGGCCACCGTGTCATCCTCAGCACAAAGGCGTCAGTCAATTTACGAGACTGGAGCCGCATCCTCTCAATCAAGGGGCTCCTCACTTTGCCTCACAATGGCTGAGTGCATCTCGCTTGCCACCAGCGCTGAGCAGACCAGGTGGTCACCCATTCAAGTGTTGTCATGAAGTGGGGATGGGGGGATGAAAGCCTATAAATAAAATTATTGTTCATGGGTTCTCAACTCCTCTCTGGTGACTGTGCAAATATGTAAGTATATTTATCTAATTAATGTAGAAGCTGGTATTTGACTATTAATTTCCCTTCTTTGTTGATTTTCACGGTTTTCTCCCCACCTCCTCTCGCCCATCCCTCCTTCCACCCATGACTTCTTCTACCCTGTTTCCTTATTACATTTTCTTTTCCTTTACAATACTAAGTCATTAAAATTACACTTTAAATAAGTGGCTATACCCCTCCCTTCTTTGGTTATGCTGGTTAAAATCGGGATATTTGTATAAGTACTCATTTCATTTGAATGTGCTACGCAGTCAGTATAAATTTGCTCTTAAACATTTTGTTTAGTTCGACTTTCTTTGTTTTTATTTATGACTTCCTTTGTTTTTATTTATGACTTTCTTTGTTTTTATTGATGACTTTCTTTGTTTTTATTTATGTTGCACACTTAATAATACGATCTATATCATTGATGTAAATTGTTTACATTCTACCAAAACTACATTTCACTTCTTTGTATGTTAGGTCAAAGCTTCACTTGTTGGAATATAGTGTACTCTTTTTATCTCTAACATGACATTATCTTTGCCTGTTTTCCATGTACTGCTTCATCTGTTTTCGTCTGTTAGTTTGTTACTCACTTTGTATGTCAATAAGGCTTCTCGTGGTAATTTCTCTGTACAATTATTATACTGCTGATAATTTCATTGACTGTGAATGGTCTGCAGCAGCAGCAGCTTGTAATCGTTTACATCGTGGTATAACATTCCTACTATTTATTTCTGTAAGTACCATGTTTATAACCTCATACTAGACTGTCAAAGTGTACAATCTCTAACGTTTTGTATTTCCTTGTTTAGGCTCAGCTTGAAAATGAAGTATGTCTGAAACTAGAAGCATTGTGCTAAATAAACGACAGTTGATTATTTCCAACCTGAATTTCAACGATCATTTAGTAACTGATTTTCCTCACTCATATGCATGCATAAAGTTCAAGATATCGCAAAGACTCGTTGTTGAAGTGTTGCACAATAAAGAACTGCATCCACATCATTACACTTTAACTCAGCACCAGCAGCCAGAAGACAGTATTTGACAAGCATAGTTTTTTGAATGATTTTTGCACCAAGTGAAATATAACATACATTTTATAAACAACATAATATGAGCAGTCGACTTTAGCTTCACGCAACCTTCATGTTACCAGTGAACGTGTTTTTCAGGCACACTTGGGCGTAACCCTGTGTTCTAGAGTCGTGGGAGAAGTTCTTTTGAGCCTTCAACTATTATTGGACAAGTTGAATGCACCCCTGTATATTACGTTTCTTTGCACTACTTTGCCTCACGCATTAGAAAACATCCCACTTGACGTTTGGCGACCGCTGTGGTTTCAGCATGATGGTGCACCGCCACACTTTGATGTCTATGTGTGTAACTATTTAAATGAAGCGTTTCCAGGGGATTGGATTCGCTATGGAGGTCAAATGTTCTAGCCTCCATGTTCCCCAAACCTTAAAACACTCAATTTTTATTTGTGAGTTTATAAGTTTATAATATTCCTCCCACAGATATACATTAGCGCGTGTCACTTTGGCAATGGTAGATGAGGATGTGTTGCCTAGGGTCCAGAAAAGTATGATCCAGTGGTGTTTGCAAATGCAAAGGGAGAACCGATAGAGGTACTCACGGTACCCTCCACCACACACCGTCAGGTGTATTGCGGAGTATGGATGTAGATGTAGATGTGGATGAAGATGTAGATGCAAGGCGGTCATTTTGAACATCTTCTCTAAAGTGAATATTGCTTGTTCTTGTATGTACCAGCTCTGTTAGGATAAACCTCGATGTCAGACATGTTGTTGTTGTTGTTGTTGTGGTCTTCAGTCCTGAGACTGGTTTGATGCAGCTCTCCATGCTACTCTATCCTGTGCAAGCTTTTTCATCTCCCAGTACCTACTGCAACCTACATCCTTCTGAATCTGCTTAGTGTATTCATCTCTTGGTCTCCCTCTACGATTTTTACCCTCCACGCTGCCCTCCAATACTAAATTGGTGATCCCTTGATGCCTCAGAACATGTCCTAGCAACCGATCCCTTCTTCTGGTCACGTTGTGCCACAAACTCCTCTTCTCCCCAATCCTATTCAATACTTCCTCATTAGTTATGTGATCTACCCCTCTAATCTTTTGCATTCTTCTGTAGCACCACATTTCGAAAGCTTCTATTCTCTTCTTGCCCAAACTATTTATCGTCCATGTTTCACTTCCATACATGGCTACACTCCATACGAATACTTTCAGAAATGACTTCCTGACACTTAAATCAATACTGGATGTTAACAAATTTCTCTTCTTCAGAAACGCTTTCCTTGCCATTGCCAGCCTACATTTTATATCCTCTCTACTTCGACCATCATCAGTTATTTTGCTCCCCAAATAGCAAAACTCCTTTACTACTTTAAGTGCCTCATTTCCTAATCTAATTCCCTCAGCATCACCCGACTTAATTCGACTACATTCCATTATCCTTGTTTTGCTTTTGTTGATGTTCATCTTATATCCTCCTTTCAAGACACTGTCCATTCCATTCAACTGCTCTTCCAAGTCCTTTGCTGTCTCTGACAGAATTACAATGTCATCGGCGAACCTCAAAGTTTTTATTTCTTCTTCATGAATTTTAATACCTACTCCGAATTTTTCTTTTGTTTCCTTTACTGATTGCTCAATATACAGATTGAACAACATTGGGGAGAGGCTACAACCCTGTCTTACTCCCTTCCCAACCACTGCTTCCCTTTCATGTCCCTCGACTCTTATAACTGCTATCTGGTTTCTGTACAAATTGTAAATAGCCTTTCGCTCCCTGTATTTTACCCCTGCCACCTTTAGAATTTGAAAGAGAGTATTCCAGTCAACATTGTCAAAAGCTTTCTCAAAGTCTACAAATGCTAGAAACGTAGGTTTGCCTTTTCTTAATCTTTCTTCTAAGATAAGTCGTAAGGTCAGTATTGCCTCACGTGTTCCAGTATTTCTACGGAATCCAAACTGATCTTCCCCGAGGTTGGCTTCTACTAGTTTTTCCATTCGTCTGTAAGGAATTCGTGTTAGTATTTTGCAGCTGTGACTTATTAAGCTGATAGTTCGGTAATTTTCACATCTGTCAACACCTGCTTTCTTTGGGATTGGAATTATTATATTCTTCTTGAAGTCTGAGGGTATTTCACCTGTTTCATACATCTTGCTCACCAGATGGTAGAGTTTTGTCAGGACTGGCTCTCCCACGGCCGTCAGTAGTTCCAATGGAATATTGTCTACTCCGGGGGCCTTGTTTCGACTCAGGTCTTTCAGTGCTCTGTCAAACTCTTCACGCAGTATCGTATCTCCCATTTCATCTTCATCTACATCCTCTTCCATTTCCATAATATTGTCCTCAAGTACATCGCCCTTGTATAGACCCTCTATATACTCCTTCCACCTTTCTGCTTTCCTTTCTTTGCTTAGAACTGGGTTTCCATCTGAGCTCTTGATATTCATACAAGTCGTTCTCTTATCTCCAAAGGTCTCTTTAATTTTCCTGTAGGCGGTATCTATCTTACCCCTAGTGAGATAGGCCTCTACATCCTTACATTTGTCCTCTAGCCATCCCTACTTAGCCATTTTGCACTTCCTGTCGATCTCATTTTTGAGACGTTTGTATTCCTTTTTGCCTGTTTCACTTACTGCATTTTTATATTTTCTCCTTTCATCAATTAAATTCAATATTTCTTCTGTTACCCAAGGATTTCTATTACCCCTCGTCTTTTTACCTACTTGATCCTCTGCTGCCTTCACTACTTCATCCCTCAAAGCTACCCTTTCTTCTTCTACTGTATTTATTTCCCCCATTCCAGTCAATTGCTCCCTTATGCTCTCCCTGAATCTGTGTACAACCTCTGGTTCTTTTAGTTTATCCAGGTCCCATCTCCTTAAATTCCCACCTTTTTGCAGTTTCTTCAGTTTTAATCTACAGGTCATAACCAATAGATTGTGGTCAGAGTCCACATCTGCCCCTGGAAATGTCTTACAATTTAAAACCTGGTTCCTAAATCTCTGTCTTACCATTATATAATCTATCTGATACCTTTTAGTATCTCCAGGGTTCTTCCATGTATACAACCTTCTTTCATGATTCTTAAACCAAGTGTTAGTTATGATTATGTTGTGCTCTGTGCAAAATTCTACCAGGCGGCTTCCTCTTTCATTTCTGTCCCCCAATCCATATTCACCTACTATGTTTCCTTCTCTTCCTTTTCCTACACTCGAATTCCAGTCACCCATGACTATTAAATTTTCGTCTCCCTTCACAATCTGAATAATTTCTTTTATTTCATCATACATTTCTTCAATTTCTTCGTCATCTGCAGAGCTAGTTGGCATATAAACTTGTACTACTGTAGTAGGTGTGGGCTTCGTATCTATCTTGGCCACAATAATGCGTTCACTATGCTGTTTGTAGTAGCTTACCCGCATTCCTATTTTCCTATTCATTATTAAACCTGCTCCTGCATTACCCCTATTTGAGTTTGTGTTTATAACCCTGTAGTCACCTGACCAGAAGTCTTGTTCCTCCTGCCACCGAACTTCACTAATTCCCACTATATCTAACTTCAACCTATCCATTTCCCTTTTTAAATTTTCTAAACTACCTGCCCGATTAAGGGATCTGACATTCCACGCTCCTATCCGTAGAACGCCAGTTTTCTTTCTCCTGATAACGACATCCTCTTGAGTAGTCCCCGCCCGGAGATCCGAATGGGGGACTATTTTACCTCCGGAATATTTTACCCAAGAGGACGCTATCATCACGTAATCATACAGTAAAGCTGCATGCCCTCGGGAAAAATTACGGCTGTAGTTTCCCCTTGCTTTCAGCCGTTCGCAGTACCAGCACAGCAAGGCCGTTTTGGTTATTGTTACAAGGCCAGATCAGTCAATCATCCAGACTGTTGCCCTTGCAACTACTGAAATGGCTGCTGCCCCTCTTCAGGAACCACACGTTAGTCTGGCCTCTCAACAGATACCCCTCCGTTGTGGTTGCACCTACGGTACGGCTATCTGTATCGCTGAGGCACGCAAGCCTCCCCACCAACGGCAAGGTCCATGGTTCATGGGGGGGGATGTCAGACATAAAGAGTGGAATTATTATATGTACTATAATTTGCAATGCAGTGTAGCCTATCTATTGTGTATTTTGTACCTTATTGTATAGAGGTGGTGTTACTGTATCCACTATTGTTTTTTGGATTTACTTATGTCATGGACAAAACAAAGTGGTTGTTTATGTCTGTATGAAGTTCACGTTATGTCTTAACGTTTAAATAAAGGTAACCGCAACAGAAAGAAATACACAATATACAGCATTGTGGTGATGTAAATTGGAATTGGAAAAAAAAGTGTTTGGCGTGAACACAACTCAAACATCGGCAGGTCTGCATATAGTTCGCCACGACATGACCTCATCTCACTGAGCTGATGGGACAGCTCTGACACTGTGTAAATTAAATTGCATTAATACTTGTTCCATTGATCATGGATACGATATTTCGTAATTTTGTGGAACATGTCATTTTAACAAAATGTTTCTTCACATGCCAAAATATAAGTATTTTTAGTTGTAATACTACTTGTTTATAGACAAAATTTGCAATAATCCTAATAGCATAAGCCACTGAACTCAAACGTTTCAACAGTATTCATATTCTCACCAATGCCCACACTAAAAAATTTGGAATATTCTGCCTTAGCTACAGACTTCAGTTCAAAGACTATATTTATTAATGATGTTGTGACATTTACTGCATACAACTGTAAATACTGTGTTTTATCAAAATTTAATGGGAGTCGATTTGCAGAGAACCACTTAATAATTTTCTAAATGACATTACTTACAATTTCCTCAGATAGTTCTTATGTTGGATGTGGTTACTATACTCGTATCACCAGTAAAAAGAACTAGCTTCACATCTTTGGGAATATAGAGTGGCAAGTTAACCCCTTTATGGCGAATGTCGTGAATTCGCGTCATACCGATGCTGTGCTAACAATTGGAAGGTTAACTGTCTTTGAGTGCCAGCGCCAGTGGGTGCTGATTCTGCATGAAGCTACCAACGCTTCCAACAAGTACTGCATTCTGCTGAGTGTTTCAGGTACCTCTAAAGTGCCACGAGTTTTCATTTTTATGTTACATCCAGCAAATTAATCAGGCCTTAAGGGGTTAATGTGTATTAATTACAATAAGGGGCCGAAGATTGAATCTTGTGGGAGCCTATTCTTGAGATCTCTCCAGTTTGAGTAATCTACTGGTTTCTGCACATTACATGAACTGTTTCATTCAACCTTCTGTATCCTTCCAGTTAAATATGAATTAAACCAGTTGTGCACTGTCCCACTTATACCACAATACTTAAGCTTCCCTAGAAGAATTCCATGATTTGCACAATCAAAAGCCTTTGAGAGATCACAGACAATCCCAGTTGGTGATGTTTAGTTATTCAGATTATTTAATATTTGATCAGTAAAAGCATATATAACATTTACTGTCGAAAAGTCTTGATGAAAACCAGATTGGCATTTTGTTAGTACTTTATTTCTACAAATCTGTGAAGCTACTCTTGAATATGCTACTGTTTCAAGAATTTAGGACATAGCTGTCACAAGTGAGACTGAGTGATAGCTGTTGGCATCAGACCTATCCCCTCCTTTTATGCAATGGTTTAACAATAGCATATTTCAGTCTATCAGGAAAAATGCCCTGTTTCAGTGAGCTATTAGATATGTGGTAGAGAATCCTACTTATTTGTTGGGAACAAGCTTTTAGCACGTTGTCGGACATGCCATCAATTCCATGTGAGCTTTTACTTTTGAGTGAGTTTATTATTGTCCTAACATCAGAAGGAGAGGTGGGTAGAATTTCAGTTTTATTAAACTTCATAGGTATTACCTCTTCCACATATAGCTTTGCCTTTCCAAATGAACATCTGGAGCCTATTTTCTCAACAACATTTAAAAAATGAGTATTAAAAATATTTCCAACCCCTGAATTTTTGTTAAAAATCATTTCATTCAGTTTGATGGTAATACAGTCTTCATGTGCTCTTTGTTAATCTGTTTCCCTTTCAAAAATATTCAAAATTATTTCAATTTTATTATCAAAGTTGCTAAACTCAGACATAATACACATACCTCTGGAATTCTTAATAACTCTCCTTAAAATAGTATGGTAATTTTTATAATATTTGACTGTTTCTGTGTCATTACTTTTTGTTGCTATTACATACATTTCCGTTTCCCCATTAAGAGATATTTTATCCCTCTAGTAATCCATGGTTTTTATCATGGTGTCTTACAATTATATTTCACTGTTTTCTTAGAGAAAGTGTTTTCAAAAATATTCATAAACGTATCATGAAATAAGCTATAATATAAATTAGCATCAGGTTCCTGATATACCTCATCCCAGTCTAACTGCTACAAGCTTTCCCTAAAATTTTCAGTCATTGAATCGTTAACTGACGTACCATTTTGGAGGACTGTTTTGCGTTACTGTATGGAGCTATGTCATATACTATTACTTCCTGTGCATCATGATCAGGAAGACAGTTCTTAACGGGATAAATATTCATTTGATTAAATTTATTGTGGTCTATGAAAATATTGTCTATCAGTGTGCCACTGTCCCACACTAGCTGAGGAGGAAAATCAATAACTGCTGTCAAATTAAAAGAACCGAATAATACTTCAAGGCAATTCTTCGTATCAGGCTCTTTCAGAAAACTACATTTAGGTCCCCACAAATAATAATTTGCTTCCCTCTGTCTGACGTATAGCACAACAAGGAATCCAAGTTCTTCATAAGTAGTTGAAAACTTCCCAATGGGGCCTTTACACAGTTCCAATCATAAACTTACCAAAACTAAGTTTAAGTCCACCGGAACATGCTTCTATATGGCGTTCTAGACAATTGTTTTTTAGTTTCTAAATTTTTCACACTATAATAACTTAAAAAATGTATGGCAACTCCTCCTTTTTCCATATTGTGTCAACTTATATGTGCTGAAAGCTTACAATCACTTACATATACCTTTTCTATGCCTGTGAATGTGTGTGTTAAGACACACAGTACATCTGTTGCATTCTGTGCTTCTAAATCTTCTAAATAAGCAAAAAGTTCAACTACTTAGTTTTTCAATCCCCTGATATTGTGATGCTTAAGTACTTGCCTGTCAGAGCTTTTCATTGTGTTAAATTCCTCTCAGTGCTGTAGCAACTGAATCAGAGTTCATGCTACTATCCTTTGCCAGGCTGCACGCAGTTATAGCGTTGCGAGAGCCTCGTTTTTTTTATATCACATTTCTATTAAGCCAATTGATGGGACTAGGTTTTGATACATACACTTTTGCCTAAGTGTAGGATTTAGCAATTGGCATTTTAAGTTGTCTGGAGTTTTTTTTGGGGGGGGGAGGGGTTGAATTTGGAAGAAGAGGAGGAACAAGTGATCTTGCAGATACTTTGTAAATTCTATCTGGCTTGATGGGTGAATCCAAATCACTGTTGGATGCTAAAGGAACTTGGTAAGGTAAGCAACAAGAGCACTAACATTCTTGTACACTTACGCACTGAATATGAAAAATGTGCAAAAATATGTAAAATGTGGAAAAAATCTGGATACGAAATAGAAACAGAGACTACCTATGTTTATACATAGGGGATGATCAAAGTTTGTTGCGCAAGTACTATATACGTAGGAGAAGGCTGTCACTACACACGCACTTAGAAAAGAAACATGTTATGCAGTGGGAGTAATCGGAACTTGTGATGGAGGCTGTAGGACTTTAATGCAACCACTAGGTGTAGGAGTGGGATGGCACTACATATACATGATTTAATACTGGAAAGATGAGAAATTATGGAGACATGGTGTCAAGATGAAACTGGCATATTCTCCTATATATGAGTCATACTTCATCAGCAACAAGCATGTCTGGAAAAATTTTTAACAAGGAAGCACTGCAAGCCACTTCAAGGAAATATAAAGAACCTTTGGCATGTCATATAAAGCAGTTTTGGACAACGTTAAAGTGCTTTTTCTAATGGATCGAGTTGTTGAACTATTTCATCACGTGTGTAGACTTAACGGAAGACTTTGCTGAGCTTTTTTAACAAAATGGAGCTGTGTGCCCGGCTATCAGTAGACCACGACTTCTGTGTGCAAGAGAAAGACTATCAGGTAGGTGGTAATGTTATTCACAGTTCATATAATGGGTGGATTTAGCAAGTAGCATTGTATGTTGATGGAAGGTTTTTTCCCGTGTCGACGTTGTGGAAGAAGAGTAACAAGTGATCTTACAGATTTTTCCAGATTCTGTCTGCCTTGGCAGAAGAATCCGAATTACTGTTGAATGCTAAAAATAGCCTGGTAGGGTAAGCAAAGAAGTTATTGTTCTTGTACACTTACACATAGAATATGAAAAAATATGGAAATATAGAAAAATAAGGAAAATATGGGAAATATTGAAAAATATGAAAAATAATGACAAGTGTGAAAAAATGTGGAAAATATAGTTGGTGAGTGAATAAAGAAATTAATACTGATAACCACACCGTAGTCGGGTTCGTCTTAGGCTACTGGCAATCTGTGGAAGGATGAAATGTATCCATTACAACAACAAACGTGTATGGAAGTTACAGATCAGATGGTAATACGCTAGATTACGAAGCAGAAAAATATGCTGCCAGAAAAAAATTAAAACACCTGAAAAGACGGCGCCGATTTTCATCCGACGATGGCATATGCCGCCTGGCAGATAGTAGATGTATTATTAATAGTTTCACCGTCGTCTGCCAACAGACAGCGGAATAACGTAGCTGCAAGTGCTCCATCTGGGTCTACCCTTTAATGGGGAATGCTCACAGCCAGAAGGCGCAGTGTGGTGCAAACGTGAACAAAGCAGACAACTATGTCTGCAATCGTGCTTCCTTCAGCTGAGCAACTTTGAAATGAGCCAAATTGTGGCCTTCCTAGTGGCCGGATGGTCCTTACGGAGAATTGTTACACAATTTAGATGCGCTGTGTCAGTTGTGCAATGGTGCTGGTAACAGTGGTCACGTGAGCATTCTCACATCTGTATACGAGTTTCTGGACGTCCACGGAGCACAGACGCCCGCCAGGGTCGTCGTATCGTTAGGGCAGCAGTGCCAGGTCATAAAACTTTCACAGTACAGATAAGAGGGCTTGTGAGCCCACACGTGTCAACATGAACTGTTACGAACCAGTTATTAGTAGTGAGATACATCTGTAGCCCATCTTCCACTCTCGCCACAGCATCGACGTGCACAGCTCAACTTAGACCACTTAGAAGAAATGGCGCTCTGTAGACTTCAGCACTGAAAGCAGACCCGTCCTCTTGGCTTTCATGCAACAGGAAGTTAATGTGTTGTTCCAACGGGATAATGCTCGCCCACACACTTCCCGTGAGACTCAACGTGCCCTGCAAGACGTGCAGCAACTTCCCTGACCAGCGCGATCTCTGGACTCGTCTCCAGTCTAGCACGTGTGGGATATGATGGGACGAGAAGTAAGTCGAGCGACTCGTCAACCAACTACTTTTACAGAACCACGTGGACAGGTCGATCAACCGCGGTATAACATATCCCACGTCAGTATTCGCTATCTGCATTGCCACCTGTGAAAACTACGACACGTACTAGTGTGGGTGTTTCGGCATGAGTCAATACCTGATACCTCAGAACAGCTTATGTTGTTGATCTGTAAATTTTATGATTTCATGTATTCCAGATACAATGTTGCACCAATAAATCTTGAGTGCATTGGAAACCTTTAAATGGTTGTAGTAATTTTTTCTGGCGGAGTATGTTACCTCTACATCTACATCTACACACATATTCCGCAAGCCGCCGTGCGAAGCATGGCGAAGGATACCTTGCACCTCCACAAGCCATTTCCTTTCCTGTTCCACTCACAAATAGAGTAAGGGAAAAACGACTATCTGTATGCTCCGAATGAGCCCTAATTTCTCATATCTTATTTTTTTGGTCCTTACTCGAATCCGAGAGTGCAAAGGCTCTGATATCTCAGCATATTCTGAATATTGTTGTTAAACTATGGTGAGTCTTTTACATCCTTAACCCACTTACTAGGCACATAATTCTCCAGATCGTGATTTAAAGTCTGCTTAAACTTTGCCCATAATTCCTCTACGTCCGTCTTACTGGTACTAGTTGACGTCAGTTCACTGTGTTAATGAAATGCTGATAACTTCTTATCTGATCTTTCTAACATAAACACTCTCCTAGCCTTCTTGACTCATTTACTAACTATCGTAACCATAGTTGCTATGACATCATGATCACTAATTCCCACATTCTTACTGACGCCGTCGATGAAGTCTGGCCTGTCCGTAGCTATAAGGTCTAAGATATTTCCATTGCGTGTGGGCTGCCGAAGTATCTGCTCAAGACAGTTTTCAGAAAACGTGTTCAAAAGTATTTCGCACTCTTGTCTGTCTGTACCCTCCACCTCTACATCTACATCTACACACATATTCCGCAAGCCGCCGTGCGAAGCATGCCGAAGGATACCTTGTACCTCCACAAGCCATTTCCTTTCCTGTTCCACTCACAAATAGAGTAAGGGAAAAACGACTATCTGTATGCTCCGAATGAGCCCTAATTTCTCATATCTTATTTTTTTGGTCCTTACTCGAATCCGAGAGTGCA
Source organism: Schistocerca serialis cubense (assembly GCF_023864345.2). Taxonomy (NCBI): domain Eukaryota; kingdom Metazoa; phylum Arthropoda; class Insecta; order Orthoptera; family Acrididae; genus Schistocerca; species Schistocerca serialis. The sequence goes on from NC_064640.1 coordinate 30,811,914, forward strand.
AAGGCTCTGATATCTCAGCATATTCTGAATATTGTTGTTAAACTATGGTGAGTCTTTTACATCCTTAACCCACTTACTAGGCACATAATTCTCCAGATCGTGATTTAAAGTCTGCTTAAACTTTGCCCATAATTCCTCTACGTCCGTCTTACTGGTACTAGTTGACGTCAGTTCACTGTGTTAATGAAATGCTGATAACTTCTTATCTGATCTTTCTAACATAAACACTCTCCTAGCCTTCTTGACTCATTTACTAACTATCGTAACCATAGTTGCTATGACATCATGATCACTAATTCCCACATTCTTACTGACGCCGTCGATGAAGTCTGGCCTGTCCGTAGCTATAAGGTCTAAGATATTTCCATTGCGTGTGGGCTGCCGAAGTATCTGCTCAAGACAGTTTTCAGAAAACGTGTTCAAAAGTATTTCGCACTCTTGTCTGTCTGTACCCTCCACCTCTACATCTACATCTACACACATATTCCGCAAGCCGCCGTGCGAAGCATGCCGAAGGATACCTTGTACCTCCACAAGCCATTTCCTTTCCTGTTCCACTCACAAATAGAGTAAGATTGATACGCGCTAGGTTAAAGTCACCTCCAATTAGAATTGCGTGATCTGAGTGTTTACCCGCTACTGAAAGCAAGTATCTTTGAATGACTGTAGAGTTCTCACAGCGGAATCGGGTGGCCGGTAAAAACATCCAACAATTAATGTAGTTTTATCTAGACCTGTTATACTTGCTCAGATAACTTCATTGTCAAACTCAATTTCAACCTCAATAAAGACAGTGGGGGTTTTGGCGACCGCTCCCCCTCCTATGGCACCTAATCTGTCTTTCCGATGTACGTTCCATGACTTACTAATACCTCAGTGCTTTCCACTTCGGGTTTCAGCCAGCTTTCGGTCCCAATAACAATTTGAGCGCGAGAACATTCTTGGAGGGCAGTAAATTCGGGAACTTTGTTTCGAATACTTCGACAATTTACTGACATAACTGATGATAACAGATTTCAATTTATTCACACAAAAAATAACTTACCATCCATTGTAATGACCCCACACATCTCGTTTACATTCATCTCCATGATTTAGATTAACAAGTAATACTGTTGTTATGTGTTGGCGTAATTTTAAGTTATCATAATTTTAGCCATTTTTTACAGTTTTACTATATGCACATCAATTTTTCAATTTTAGAGACACATTCACAGTTTGTCGCAAACTACCAAATATGGGGGCTGCATGAATATTGTCCATAACGCATTTGAATGCGGTGGGTCATAGCTGTCGCGACCGAATCGCTAGACACCCAGGAGCACTGTCTGACACCTAGCTTATGTCTGATATTGCCCTGTGGTCTTAATGTTTAAGAATTAGCACAGTGAAACAAATAGACTCTTTCCATAATATAGAACTGACCGAGGATTAGCCCGTTTCGAGTAAAAAAACATAAGCAGTGGGAACACACGAAAGTTGAGTGGTGTAGAAGCATATAACCCAGATAATCATGACCTAGAAAACGCTATACACTATTCTCCCGCTGCCTATAGTTATTTGCATGTAAACTATGTGGAAATCGATGTAGGGCATCCTATTCCATTCTTCTGCTAGACTACTCTCTATTCTTCATGAGCAAATTGCATTTCAGAAACAGGATGGGGGTATATGACATAGAAAGGACATTTGATAATGGCAGGAGGCAGTATCACACAGCACTACTCTGCTAAAGCAGGGGACTCACAGTTGTACAGCCGGCCGGTGTGGCCGTGCGGGTCTAGGCGCTTCAGTCTGGAACCGCGTGACCGCTACGGTCGCAGGTTCGAATCCTGCCTCGGGCAAGGATGTGTGTGATGTCCTTAGGTTAGTTAGGTTTAAGTAGTTCTAAGTTCTAGGGGACTGATGACCGCAGATGTTAAGTTCCATAGTGCTCAGAGACATTTTTTTCACAGTTGTACATATCACAGCTTGTAGGATATTCTACTACAGAAAAACGGCTGCACGATGCATTGTAGAGGATCGTTGTTAATAGAGTCCAACAAAGGCTCCATAGGTTGTATATTAAAACTGAGGGAACACTGTTTCTCACTCCAGGACCTTCTTAAACGGAAATATCACACGTCTAAATTCTGTTATGAGAAGAATAATACATGAATGAGCAAATGTGTGAAGTAGACTGAAACCTTGCCCTACTAAGATTTTGAGTATAAGGTGCATATATGACACTACTATCATTCTGCAGTTTTGTCTACTGAAGAATTCTCTGTCTGGCTATGATTTTAAATTATATACCTGTAAACTGGGAGGTGATTCTTAGAGAAGAAGAAATCCATATTATGTATAAGTGCAATATTAAAGCTTGAGGCATAAATTTTTCTTAATCCAAGATATTCTTCGTAATACTGTCAAACAGATTTCCAAGATTCAATAGTCACGGACGGCAATCCAATGAAACTCCCAGCGAAGCCACCAAGCCTCTATTCACCTGATAAAGTACCGCAAGGAATAGGGAAATTCCTTTAGGTGAGTGTGGAGATGCAACTATCAGCTGACATGTTGCGAATAGCAGAACCACTGAAGGAGAGTAATATATTGAATGTATCACGATGTTTTATACATAGAAGTATCGCACATTTACAGGATCAATACGGACAGAGAGTGGTTCCCATTAGTGTGAATAATTTCGGGGTTGATGGAGTAAGTTTTGTATAGGGGTAGTTAGTTACTAATTTAACCCTACTAGACAGCCCAAGTATGGACCATAGTCAGAAGCAATGCGTCTGTACAGCTGAAACATATTTCTTCAATCCACATGTCTCACGACATGATCGAAATGGGAAAAATCTCTTTATAGGTTCGTTGCTGAGTTTTTTTCTTAATCTGTGGAATAATTATATTAAACGATCGTTGGGTTTTAGTATAATGCTGAACTATATGGAAAACTATTACATAGATTCCAGCAGTATTTTACCATTTGGCAGACAATTTACTGGTGTTCTATCCTTGCTAAGTTGTCAACTGAACCAAGACCAGGAAAGATGATTACTTTGTAAAACATATTTACTTGCGGTAATGCACAAACAACAATCAATAGCAACAGCTCCACCTTCCCAGAGGTTTTTGTATCTGGCACAGGAAATTATAAATTAAGAGTATTTTCTAGTGGTATGCATTCTGATACAGTTGCTACGCTAAATGTATTCCAAACATGAGATGTATGGACAAACGGTGAACTAACTTAAATTGACTTTGGATAGTGTGCATTACATGCAGTATGCTTATCTAAGTAGTCACTGGAACAGTTCGCCAATTAGAACTGGGTTCCAGAACATATCGTTTTACTGCACAAGGATGCAAATATCTGTCAACCTATGATATTAAAGACACTTTGATACGTTATGTGCCTCTAAATTTCCTTCCCACGTGGCAGCCTCTGCATTAGAGACATTGTGTATGAGGGAGAGGTTTACTGTTGATAAAAGATTCCAGAAGTGTAGGTTGCGGCAATATATTACTTCCTCCCACGTATGTCTCGAGATATCACCACAATCAGGAATTACTTATGTTTAGCAAATAGCCTTTCTTTCCACGTGACTGGAGCAGGATGGTTGTTAATATACCACGGTGTGCAAGTGTTGTGAATCTGGTTTTCTCAGTGTGGTTCCCTTACAGGCCTAGGATTTTCGAATACCATTTCAGTTCCTAAAAAAAACGGTTCAAACGACTCTGAGCACTATGGGACTTAACATCTGAGGTCATCAGTCCCCTAGAACTTAGAACTACTTAAAACTAACTAACCTAATAACATCAAACACATCCATGCCCGAGGCATGATTCGAACCTGCGACCGTAGCGGTCGCGCGGTTCCAGACTGAAGCGCCTAGAACCGCTCGGCTACCACGGCCGGCTCCTAAAAAACATATGCAGATAAAAGAGGAAGCTAAAGGGGAAGAATACACCTAGTTTCCACATGGGGGTGAGAAATGTTCTATTCTAGGGAAATCTGTTACCATGAAGATACTCTAATAATGACAGTCTAATTAAATTAAAGTTTTCTTTGATCATTGCTCTGGAGAACTATAAATCTATCCCCACCTATATTCTTGCCACTGAAATCTATTGTCTGTAAAGTATACAGTAAATTTCGTTTCCCTAATTCTGAAATGCGATACCTTTATTGTGGTCAGCACTTCTATTTCTGCATCATGATTTGCCATTAGTTCCATAGGGCAGTGGGTCCTTGACGTAACTTTTCTGTCGGTAATATTACAAAACATTTATTTGGATATGCTTAAGTAGAAATATTACATTGTTTTTAAATGTGCATCTCGTTATTCCATATCTCTTAACAAAATGTGGCAATGTATTGAATAGACATATGCAGATCACTATTAAAGAAAATACTTGCAGGTTATTGTAGCAGATGGAAGGCTTTTATGCTACCCTGCCTTAAATCTAGTATCAATATTATTTGCTCTTGAATAACATGCGAGAAAAAAGAATAATGTACTAAATCTTTACATATCTCGCTGTTCTGCATGTAATTTTGTTAAGAGATACAGGTTTCGAATTATATATTTAACCTACTTTTACCCCTTCTATCACTCTTTCATGGTATTCCTATAGCCTCTATGGCAGATATATGATCACTGGCGAAGAAATATTATGTAGCCTACCTCAGTTGCACGTTCCCTAAAATTACCCAGAAGAATTAAGTGAGAGTTACGTTTTTACTTTTCCATGGAAACCTATTTTATTGCTGTAGCGTATTGATTATAATTGGTGAAAAAGTACACCAGAGCAGAAGTGAGTTGCAACTGAGCCAACCGCAGGCAGGCAAGAGTGTTATGCGTTGCGAAACAAAATATTGCCGACAGGTTTTGCGAGGTGGAGCCTGCTGGGTGTGGTATAGCAATAGCCAATGCTGCAGTATTCTAGCGGAAGAATGGAATCCTTTCCTTACTTGACACCGTGGAGGAGTTTAGAGTACATGCCCTAAGCCCTAAACAAACATAGTCTGCAGTATATAAGTACTTAGCAATTCATATACTAAAATATTCTCGTCTCAGTATCACAGCATACACCACGAGCCTGTGAGACCCGGAGCGACATTCTGGAATGCAGTACAGGCTCCGCTGTTCGATCACTGGACAGAGCAGCCTACCCTGAGTCTCGAAAGTAGTCGCCGTTGGGGAAGAGAGCCACCAGCTGGCTGGATGGAGGTCACAGCCTTTTCTGCGTACTTTGCTGCGCTGCCGCAATGTTATAATGGTCGCAGCCAGAGACGTCGCTGACAATAGCACTCGAGTGACACTATGCTCAGCTCTGCTCTTTCTGCTGTCGGCAATGCCAGATGTCTGTTGTTTCGCATGAGAGGCAACTGGACCCCTCCACCAAGCTGTTCCTACAGGTGAGGGACAGAATAAAGAAGTTAATTTAACAAATCTACTATCGTCCTGATGTGTCATTTCTCTCTCCCTGGGTGTCAATCCATGGGTCAACTAACACTGGTGTCACATCATTGACATCGCCTTGTTAAAGCAACGCCTGAACTCACAGTCTACAGTGTGGTGAATCCAAAAATTTTTATTGTATTTGAGTCCTGGAGAAAAGGTTTGATGGTCGTTGATTTTGTAAAGTAGACTTTATTGCTAGTAGAGAAGCAGTAGATTCGTCTAGTTTTAGAGGTAATGGAAGTCATGATTGGTTAGTGCTTGTTAGATGTGCACAGTGTAACCTTGAGGGGCACTCAGCGCCATGTACAGATTCAGTCCCAGTAAAATGTTATACATGTAATCGTAAGGGGCATATGACAAGGGAATGCTGGGAGTTGAGATGGCTCTTAATAAGATGTAAGAATTAAGTAAACGTATTTTGTTTTCTTGTCTTGTGAATGTTAGTTTTCAAAATGAGTATTGTCAAGGATAAAGCTTCAACAGAGCCAGAGATGCAAGGTGGATCAGAGCCAGAAGCAGTACGCATATTGTTAGAAAAGGTAGCACAATTAACAGCAGATAATATAGATCTGCATGGGTTGGTAGAATCAAAATGGCCACAGCGGTGTGTAGATTTGTCAGTCACAAGTTTAACTGCTCCTTTTTCTGGTAAGGCAACCGAGGATGTGCAGGCCTTTGTGAGAGACAGAAATCCGGCTGAGATGGAAGGTTGTTCTAATAAGGAATTATTGATTGTTGCACAGTTGAGACTAACAGGGGAAGCTAAAACTTTAAAGGGTATACGGAAGCTCTTAAGGCAGCCACATCATTCGAAGAATTTAAAGAAGGGTTAATTCAGAGATATACGAAACGAAATGGTGCCAGACACTATAGAGAACAATTAGGGGTAATAACAAAGAAAAATACGGAAACTGTGGAACAGTTTGCAGATAGAATAAGGAAAATTAACGGACGTACCTATGAATTAGGACAGGATACTACAGTCAATAAAATTATTTTGCAAAAGGGTGAGCAGAGGGCACTCGATGAGTCTTTAAGAGGGTTGCATGTCAAGAAATGTATAGACAGGGGGTCAGCCGGATTTGCGCACAGCAGTGCCGTTGGCTATAGATTGTGATGATATCGATTTGTTGACTGGAATGCAGGGTAAACGGACAGTGTTTGCAAAAAGTATCAAATGTTTCAGGTGTGGACGAACGGTGCTTGTAAGGAGGCAGTGTCGCCAGCCTCGGGGTGAAATGAATAAAGTAAGAGGTAATAGTAGTTTTAGAAGTAGAGCACCTGGGAAGAAGAAGGTATTAAACGCCAATGGGAACTCCGGGTTCACCTATGGTCATTCCAAGTAAGACTGGATGCTACGAAATCGTATGCTGAGGTGGAGTGTGCGATAAGAAGAATAGCAGGAAAAAAAGGACTGCAGGATATTATTGGACACAGGGGCGCATGTGTCGGTCGCCAGTAGTGATCTGTTGAAAGGTAAGCAATGGAACACACCTTGGTACAGATTGCGTGGAGTGAGGGATAAAGGTTTTCGGACCATTAGGATCGGTGATCATAGATTTTTGCCTGGATATGGTTCAGTTTAAACAATGTGTAGAGATTGTGCAACACGTGAGTGAGTACACCGATATGATTCCAGGATTAGATTTCTTATATTAGCATTGTGCCATAATCGATCTTCGGCAACATAGGGTAGAACCTGACGGGAAAATGTTCCAGTTAGGTGAAGCCATTGTCAGTGTACTGATGTCACGAGGGGAATCTGTCGCAAAAGACGAACCGATTAAACTGTGAACGATCACGCTGACTTGATTTGCACGATTGTGTTCCTAAGGGTACTGTGAAATCACTTTGGGCCAGTGTTGAGTCTAGCTTGCTGGTAGGAATTTTGTGTGTGGTGGAACTGTTAGAAGAGAAAGAAGTACTAGATCAAGCAGGTTGCTTAGTTAAAAGAGGTATTTTACGTGTACAGGAAATAAAGGGTGAAAGGGAGGTACCTGTTTCTGTAGATAGTTTTGGCGCAAAGGACATAGGATTAACAAAGGTGTTCTTAATCGCTAATAGAGACATCCCGGAGGAAGAAGAATGGGACACAAGTGGTGACAGTCAAGGACAATCAACGGACACAATCGAAACTGCATCACAAAGAAAAGTGAAGCACCTAGGGGGAAGCAACAGGGAATGGATGGGAAAATTACTATTGGAATTTAAGGATTTATTTTTTCCAGTACAGCTATTACCAGCTACGCATATTATACAGCACTACACACCAACAGGAAATTAATCACCAGTCTACTACAAACCATACAGAACATCCAGGTACTTCAGCCAGTTCTCGGGTAATTTATTGATCAACAGCTGAAAGATGGAGTAATTGAAGTAAGTAATAATACATGGGGGGAGGGGGGGCAGGAATAGTTGTCGTTCCAAAAGAAAAATCAATGGATGAACACGAAAATATAGGTTTTGTTGTGATTACAGACATTTAAATGTGATAACCATAACGGACACCTACCCTTTGCCAAACATCACAGAAACCTTGGATCATTAGGGCAATGCAAATATTTTTCGACAATGTATTTGAAGAGTTATTATCACCAGAAAGAGGTTGCACCGCAGGATCGACACAGAACAGCGTTCTCGGCACCCTGGGGACACTACCAGTTCAGAAGAACACCATTCATATACATCTACATCATACTCAGCAAGCCACCTAATGGTGTGCGACGGAGGGTACTTTCGGTACCACTATCTGTTCCCTCGAACCCTGTTCCACTCGCGAATAGTGCGTGAGAAGAATGATTGTCGGTAACCCTCTGTGTTGGCTCTAATTTCTCGAATTTCCTCCTCGTGGTCAATACGCGAGATGTATGTGGGGGGAAGTAATATGTTGTTTGACTCCTCCTGAAAAGTGCTGTCCCGAAATTTCAATAGTAAATCTCTCCGTGATGCACAACGTCTCTTGTAACGTCTGCCAGTGAAGTTTGTTTAGCACCTCCGCAACGCTCTCTCGCCAGCTAAACGATCCCGTGACGAAACGCGCCGCTCTTCGTTGGATCTTCTGTGTCTCCTCAATCAGCTCTACCTGATAGGGATCCCAGATAGATGAACAATGTTCAAGAATCAGGCGAACAAGCGCCTTATAAACCACTTCTTTCGTGGATGAGTTACATTTCCTTAAGACTCTTCCGATGAATCTGAGTCTTGTGTCTGCTTTTCCCACTATCTCTTTTGTGGTCATTCCACTTACGGTCGCTCTGGATAGTTAGGCCGAGATAGTTTACGGCAGACGCTGTCTCTAGCTGTTTGTCATCAATAGAGTAGCTGTACAGTAGTGGAGTTCTTTTCCTATGTATGCGCAATATGTTGCATTTATTTACGTTCAGGGTCAACTGCCAGAGTCTGCACCATTCATTAATTCTCTACAGGTCGTTCTGTAAATTCTTACTATCTTCTGGCGTTGCTGCTTTGGTATAAACAACTGCATCATCTGCGAATAGCCTTAAGGAGCATCCGACGCTTTCTACTAGATCATTTATATATATTGTGAACAGAAACGGTCCTATCACGCTTCCCTGTGGTACTCCGGATATTACCTTTACATCTGTCGATTTAGTTCTGTTAAGAGCGACGTGTTGAGTTCTATCTGCAAGAAAGCCTTGAATCCAATCGCAGTTCTGCTCCGATACTCCGTAAGCTCGTATTTTTTTTTATTCAACGGCAATTAGGGACGGTGTCAAATGCCTTACTGAAATCGAGGAACATGGCATCAGCCTGAGCGCCGTTGTCCGCTGCGCTGTGGATCTCATGGAGGAACAGAACGAGCTGAGTTTCGCAGGATCTCTTTGCGGAATCCACGTTGATTTTTACAGAGGAGCTGTTCATTTTCCAAGAACGTTATAATTCTTGAGCATAAAACGTGTTCCATAATTCTACAACAGATTGACGTCAACGATATAAGTGTATAATTGTGTGGATCTACCTGACGGCCTTCCTTAAAAACGGGAATGACCTGCGCTTTTTTCCCGTCGTTAGCTACCTTTCGTTGCTCAAGCGATCAACTATAAATTACTGCTAGAAGGGGAGCAAGTTCTTTCGCAAAATCTTTATAGAATCTTATAGGTATCTCATGTGGTTCTGAAGCCTTTCCACTACTAAGCGATTGTAGCTGCTTTTCAATTTTACGATCGGTTATCTTAATATCCACCATTTCGACGTTCGCACGACGATTGAAAGGGGGGACAGTGTTACGATCTTCCGCGGTGAAACAACTGCGGAAGACCGAATTCGGTATTTCGGCCTTCTCTGTGATATCTTCCGTTTCTGTGCCGGTGTGGTCGCTGAGAGAATGAATAGATGATTTTGACCCACTTACTGATTTTACGATCAAAATCTCTTAGGGTTTTTACTCAGGTCGGTTAGCAACTTCTTTCTTTCGAAATCATTGAATGCTTCTCTCATTGCTCTCCTTACACTCATTTTCGCTTCGTTCGGCTTTTGTTTGTGAGCTAGGTTTTTACTTATCTTGAATCTGAGATGAAGTGCTCTTTGTTTACGTAGCGCTTTTGTAACACGACTGCCGGCCGGAGTGGCCGAGCGGTTAAAGGCGCTACAGTCTGGAACCGCACGACCGTTACGGTCGCAGGTTCGAATCCTGCCTCGGGCATGGCTGTGTGTTAGGTTAGTTAGGTTTAAGTAGTTCTAAGTTCTAGGGGACTTATCACCACAGCAGTTGAGTCCCATAGTGCTCAGAGCCATTCGAATTTGTAACACGACTATTAAACCATGAGGGATCTTTCCCATCCCTTAAAACCTTACTGGGAATACGCTTGCCTAGAGCATGTTGAAAGATGCCTTTGAATTTTTTTTTCCATTTGTTCTCCACATCTTCGTCCCAATCACAGATTATTTGATGCTGACTGCTGAGATATTCTGAAATTTGTATCCTGTCACCCTTGCTGAGCAAATATATCTTCCTACTTTTCTTAACATTCCTTGTAGGACCCGTCGTCATAGATGCTGTCACAGCCTTATGATCACTGATACCTTCCTCTACGTTAACTGATTCGATAAGTTCAGGTCTGTTTGTGGCCAGAAGGGCTAAGACGTTACCCTCACGAGTTGGTTCTCTAACTATCTGGTCAAGGTAATTTTGGGACAAAACATCCAGAACAATGCCACACGATTCCCTGTCTCTAGCACCAGTTTTGATGGCATAACACTCCCAATCTATATCTGGAAAGTTGAGGTCACCCCCTACTACAACAGCATGATCAGGAAAATTACTAATGATACTCTGTAAGCTCTGTCGGATTAAAAAATACACCTGCAACGTTTCAGAGATTTTTGGGAAGTGTTTAAAACCATGGCAATGTTCTTTTTATCTCGATGACATAATCGTCTACGGAAGTGATATGGAACAGCATGTGCAGCGATTAAGAAAACTATTCCCAAAGTTAAATGCAGCGGAGTTAACATTGAGTACAGAAAAGTTTAATTTTGTGATGGAAAAGGTAGCATACATAGACCAAATCGTAAGTAAAGATGAGGTTAAGACAGGCCTAAGATTAATTCTAGCTGCACGTGAATTTCCTGTACTAGAATTTCTAAAGGAGTTACAATCGTTCTTAGGAGTCGTGAACTATTACTGCCGGTTAGCAAAAGGATTTGCGGATATTGCCAGACCGTTGACACAGTTGTTAAAAAAGGGTACTACATTTGTAAAATCAGAAGAGTGCCAGCATGCTTTTGTGGAACTAAAAGAAGCCTTAACACTGAGCCCGATATTGGTATTTCCGGATTTTAATAGAGAATTTGTTTTATCGTGTGATGCATCAAACTATGCACTTGACTGTGTGTTATCACAACAGGTAAAAGGTATAGAACATCTGGTACCTTACTCGTCAAGACAACTAAATTCTGTAGAAAGAAATTATTACACAGTGGAGAAAGAGATGTTAAGTCTTATTTATGGAATCACATATTTCAAAAGTTATCCGTATCATAAAAAGTTTTGAGTAATAACAGATCATGCACATTATAATGGTTGGGGTTAAAGGATCCTTCTAGCAGGTTGACACGATTGGCAGTAAGACTAAGTGAACTTTATTTCGAAGTCACACATAAACCTGGGAAGAAGCATGGAAATGCGGATGCCTTAAGTAGAAAAGTAGCAGTATTACACATTGGCGGTAATGAGCATATGAAATGGCAAACTGCAAAGAGAGTAGATGACGAATGTAAGCAGTATTTTAAGCAGTCACAGTTATGTATGTAGGGTGGGTTGATATTCAGAGAAACCACGTTGGGGCAGCAGGTAGTATCACCAGCGAAGCTAAGGAATAGAGAGCAACAAGAAGCTCATGATCACGTGTTAGTGGGTCATGAAGGTTCCAGATCTACCACCAGAAGAGCAGCAGAATCGTACAGTGGACTAACAGACAGCCAGGCGTAAAACAGTACGTGTGGAATTGCATACAGTGCGCACAGAGAGCGGATTTGTGTCGAACAAGAGTACCATTGCAGAGTTTACCTGAAGCATTAGCACCATTCGAATTTCTGGGGATTGCTGTTTTAGGTCCATTCAATAAAACACCTGCAGGGAAGAAGTACATACTCAGAATCATAGATCATTTTTTAAGATACGTATAAACGGCCACAATGCCAAAACAACAAGATAATAACAGTGGCGCAAGCACTTGTGAATAATTGGAGAATGAATTTTGGCTTGCCTGAAACAGTACTAACAGACCAGGGAACTAACTTCACGTCAGATCTATCCAAAGACTTGTGTAAGTTATTGAATGTGGAAAAGTTAAGGACGAGTCCTCTCCATCCACAAGAGAATGGAAGAACTGAAAGAGTGCATAGGACAATCAGGAAGACGCTTGGATAATACGTTGGGTCACATAACACCAACTGGAATGTCTGTTTGAAGTACGCCTTCTCCGCCTACAACTCAAAATAGCGTAGAAACAGGATTATCGCCATTTGAAGTAGTATATGATTGCAAAATGCCATCACTGCCCGACATATTAAAAACGAAGAAATGGAAGACTGGAGAGTCTGTTAAGGAATTTGCCAGAGTGATTAGGGAAATTTAGAATAGAGTACACGGAGCAAATAAACGAGCACTGGAGAAACAGGAAGAAGCAATGGCCCATATGACAAGATTGCTACAGTATAAGGTTGGTCAGTGGGTGATGCTATCAACTTCGTATACGCCGAAGAGAAAGACAAAGAAGTTTTTTGCAAACTATCACGAGCCATACCAAGTGGTAGAGACTACGCCGCCAGTGTGCATGTAGGGTGGTTGAAAGATTTTGTAGGGAGTCCGGAAGTTGTTCCAGGGATAGCAGATGTGCACTGGAAAGGAAGAGTGAGGAGAAAGGTATCAGAAGATAAACAAGAGGTTATGAATTAAACAGTAACTAGGAACCCGTATGGATTAAGGCCTAGGAGATAGTCATTTAATGTTTTTTTTAGGTTGGATATAGATTTCATGTAATTCGTATAAGCAGCTGTGGAGCAGCAATGAATTTAAGGTGGAGGAAAATAATTGGTATTCCTGCCCAGAGGTGAGGTGCAGAGAAGGCGAGATGATGCGGTTCATAGCGGGACTACTGATAATGGTCAGGGTGGAAGCGTTATGGAACCAGCACCTTGAAGGGGGAGTGCTGTTTGCCAAGTGGGTAGACCAGTCATCGTTGGGTGATACAGGTGGTATTCAATGCACAGGAGATGCGTAACAAGGTGAGAAGATTGGAGGATCATTCGACAAATTCGGCCAGGGAACAGAAAGGCATGGGATACCCAACCGAAGTGCCGGGATACGTGAGAGAGTACGTGGAGCGTACGAGAAAATAATAAGTGAGATGACCCAGGTATGGGGGTTACTCCACATGCGCGAAGGAAGAGGGGTTGGACAGACACTGGAGGCCGACTTATGAAAACAATGCTTGGCACTACTAACGAGGAAGCCATTCGAAGGGTGAACGACACCATAGAATAGGTTGAGAACTGGGCAAAAGGGAACAAAGCTGTGAATGATTGGCACACTATGCAGATTGCAAGGTGAGAGAAGGTCGTATTGAATAACACACAATATACGGCAACTGACTGCAGAATTAAAGTGATATGCCAGAGCTGCTTTATCAGAATATCAGATAACTACAAACAGAAGTAGAGATCTTAGGGAAGTAGTAATGACAAAATGGTTGCAGTCTGTAGAAGACAGTATTTGGGAAGCCCAAGGAAATGTAACAGTATTACAGAAGGCTATGCAAGAATCTATAAGAGGTCAGTTGGGGGTAAACTTGTTGTCGCCAGAGCAATATTTTAAAGGGTCTAAGGAAAGAACAGAAGGAACTACCACCAGAGTTGGGGTTGGTTTTAGAACCTGAGTAGAAAACCTTACCTTTTTATTTCAGTGCACCACAGTATCAATGGAAACTGATGGAGCAAAAAGTTACATTTCCGCTATTATGCCAGTGGCAGGGAAACAAGCAAGTTACGAGTGCTAAATAGTTCGTGCATGTACTGCCAGATTGGGAATACTGAAGAAATTTGTAAGAGTAAAAACGCAGCGTCTATAATTAATTGCAAAAGGCAATGGAAGATATGTAGAAATGGAGGAAGCAAAGTTACAAAAATGCTACCGAGGGGAAATCACAGTCTGTTCAAATACGGTAATAAGAGAGGGGCAGGACTCCTGCACATTGAAATTGTTAATAATACAAAAGGAGATAAGAGAATACAATAAAGAAGTGACAGAGCCAGAGTTGTAGTTGCAGCAAGTCGAGGCGCATTGGTTGTACTCTACCTTTGTCAAGATGGTAGTAGGAGCTAGTTGTTTTGAGCAGGGGAAGCTTACATCAGAAAAGGGTCTACAATTAAAAAGGGAGTAGTTTGTTATTAAATGGAAGACCGTACGAGATAGTGATGCCTACTTTCCATCTGCCTGCAGCGGTTTCAGGGATAATTCGCCTGAATATTTCACAGCCTCGTTTGTCTATTAAACATAATATTAGGCACTCTGCCGAAAGAAGTAGGAAATTTGTAATATGTTTGCTTCAGTTTAAATTTTGTTTTATTAGCTCTGAAGAGCGCAATTTGAATTTTAATGTTTTAATGTTTTTGGAGAAGGTAAGGTTTTCTTGTCAGTCAATGATAGACATGCTTTTCATATTTTTTCCTTAAGGCATTGGCCAAGAAAATCAGTTTATAACACTAACGTAAGTATGGATAGAAGTTTCTTATGTCTTTGTGACGATAGGATGTGCTCACATTTTTGAAGACATTTCTGACAGTTTTCGGGAAATTTCATATGTTTTTCTGTTAGACATTCAATAGTGGCACTTAACCACGTAATAAGATTTTGATAGGATGTCATTGTAAAGGTATGAATGCTGTGTTTGAGTGGGAAACTAATAATGTATTTATTTATGCTGGTGTTGGTCATGTTTAAATCCTTGCCAAATCCGAAAAAAACAGCTGTTCAATGATAGACATTTGTCTTACACACCCAGAGATAGAGGGTTTAAAATTTTTATTTGTACGTATGACTTACTACGCGTAAAGTAAGCCACACTTTGCAACAGGAGTCTCATGAAAAGCGTCAAAGCTTTACACGTTTATAATTAAAGGTGATAATTGCTATTAAAATCAGTCATTAGTTTATTGCAATATATGAAGTGTGATGAAGGTGAATTATTGTGTCATTAAGCATCGGTAAAGGGCTATGATTCTTCTCTTTGCAATCTTGGTACACTTTGTGCATTAAAGGAATTCTCCTGATGCGCTCCTAGCTGGGAAGCCCGGCGACCAGGTGGACACAGGTAGTGCCCACGGGCGAGCGGCGGTCGCGCGCCTATGTCGGCACGCTTCACAGAGGGCAGGCCCTCAGAGGATTAACGACAGGCGAAGATGCTGCATACATCAATACGCTGCCAAGGGAAGCCGTGGACATTCGCACGTGTGCCCGAGGCAGCGGAAACTATAAACTTAGAGCGAAAAACAGCTTTGCCACTATTCTAAGTAACACGGACAGAGCGGCGAGTTGAATAGCAAAAGCACGACTTGGGTGTCCAAGAATCTCAAGTGGCCCGGGGAATTTTGGTCGTTTCCCGCGAGCAGAACACCTGGGAACGTAGCGGCAATACTCAAAGGGAGAAGTCTTGGTTTATTTGTATACTCTGTCTCACACAGAGTATGGCTCTCTTTTCCTCGCGGAATGCGACGGCAAACAGGGAGGAAATTTTGAAAGGGACTTCTTCATTCGCAAGAATGTAACGTTGGCTTTGAAAAATAGTACGAGCTACGTAATTTGCGGAAGGGCGGAGACAAGACGCTGAAGGGGAGCGGCTCTCTCTCTCCAGGTGCGAGGAGCGCACTAGTATTGGGCATTCCGAATATTGCATCTGAGGAGGCAGGAGTTCACTCTTGACTGCTTCCGATAAGTCGCAAGGATTTTCTTATCGTTTGTCATGAGACGATGCACTTTTAATTTGTCGCAAGCAGCGTAGAGAGCAAAGTTTGTTAGATCCAAGTAGGCGAGCTTCACTCACTATGGGCGTTATCAAGAGCTAACTCAGGATCATTTTGATTTACTACACGTCCGATGACGGTAGTACCGTCAGAACAGTTTTGAGCTTTGTTTAATGCAGTTTCACGTAGGTCTGCACTTGCCGATCGACGCATACCGTCGTCCAGTAATGATAACTTCCAGTAGCAGGTTTCGGTCGCTATTTTCAGTGTAGGGCATGTTAGACGCCATCAACTACGTCGCCAGCAGAGTCTTGATGCAGCCGCACGCAATCACCCGACTCCACAGCCACGCCGCCCATGCTATGAACATGGTAATACAGAAAACGCCCGCTTTCCTAGCTGCGCATTCTTCTTTCGCTTTCTTCAATTTCCTTGCAATGTGTTAGATGCTCATAAAGACGCAAGGCACAGTATTCACCGTTTGCCCGCTAAGAGAGTTATATGTTCAGCTTTATTATTATTATTATTCCTTCCTCATTTACTGGTTCAAATGGCTCTGAGCACTATGGGATTTAACTTCTGAGGTCATCAGTCCCCTAGAACTTAGAACTACTTAAACCTAACTAACCTAAGGACATCACACACCGTAGCGGTCGCGCGGTTCCAGACTGTAGCGCCTAGAACCGCTCAGCCACTCCGGCCGGTTATGGAGTTAATACATATAACTTACGTAACGTAATATACAGGACATGGGTTGGGTAAAAATTCATATCGTAGCTTTCCATCACATTAAAATACTTTACAGTAATATTTGATGCAGTATGCATTGTTGCTAGTCTCTCTCATGTTAAAAGTATTGATTCAGATTGCACGTGAACACGAAAACACACACACACACACAGTTATTGATTCCAGAGAGAGTGACGACTGCTGTCTGTTGAACAACACATGCGCCAATCAATTCCTCAATCGGCATCGAGTGGATGAGATTTTTCAGTTACCTTGCACTGCAAGAATTGTGAGAAGGAGACTGAAAGCAAATGGACATGTATGCTACAGAGCTGCGACAAAGGAAAGCTTGACTAATTTTTATCATATGATTGTCCACATCGGTTTGGTGGACGAGTATACTTTTAGTAACCAAATCATCCACCATCATTACGTAATATTTCTCAAAGGCGTCGGGGCATTGACTCCACTAAGGTCCTCGATAGTGTAGCGTGATGTTTTACTTCGCACCATACGTTTTCTCTGTTCGTCCAGAGGTCGCTTTCATTTGTAGATCCACATGTCAATGGGCTAGTTACCTCTGTCCACATATTCTCTATCGGGTTGAGGTCCGGTGATCGTGGAACAAACGGCAACAGCTTTATCCTCTCTTGGCCCTGAAACCAATCTTGCACTGCTCTGCTCTGATGGATGTGGTCCTGTAAATAAATTGTTGTCTCGTTATATTTATATTATCAATTTATATTTATATAACGTATTTGTTCAAAAATGGCTCTGAGCACTATGGGACTTAACTTCTGAGGTCATCAGTCCCCTTATTAACCTAAGGACATTACACACGTCCATGCCCGAGGCAGGATTCGAACCTGCGAATGTAGCGGTCGCCCGATTCCAGACTGTAGCGCCTAGAACCGCTCGGCCACCCTGGCCGGCAACGTATTTGTATAAAGCACATTGTATTAGTATTTTCCATAGTGTTTAAGAATTCAAATCCTGTCATAGGTAAGTGATCTAGGTTCGGCAGTCCGATTAGGAATGGTTTACCGAATCTATAATATGATGAGAGTCGTAGTCGGAAATCCACATTAAGACTGACTGGCTGAATCCGACTAGAACGATCTGGTATCGAACTGAAACTACAGAAACAGGATAATTTGAACGTCTTTATTGCAACAATGCTGCATACATAAATTCCTTTGATGGAAGAACTGTTAGCAACTGCTGACAAAAAGTGAGGAGTATGTCAATTGGCAGCAATATAATGCCATTAAATCTATATTTATGTGATGCAAATATTGAATCGAACAATACTCATCGATTGCAGTGATGGGAATATACACCATATCGAATTTGCTGATGACATAATAAAAATAATAATAGCAATAATAACAATAATAATAATCCCGTGTGAGGTTGTTAGACCCTCCACCGGGCGCCTCTGCAGGTGGTGGATAGGAGAAAAGTCTCCCAGATATGGGTCGTACCGAGGAAATCAAACACTTGGCGTGGACCAAGTACTAACAAAATCCTCAACGGCTATTCAGCCCGTTGAACCCAAAAACCAGACACGCCTGAGTGAAAATCACTGGTACTCTGGTCAACTTCTGTCAGCGCAATGAGATCGGCTCAAAACATTTGGTTGCAAAGGCTTCGGCCTCTTATCCTATCCGGTCCTGGTATCATTCAGGCAACACAAGCAAACATGAATTGTGCAAGTAAATTCAACTTTTCCCCACGTGGTACACAACCCGCCCGTCGGCAGACGGCAACTGGACTTTCGGATTCTGGGGAGTAGGCTAGCACAGCAGAGAATATCGGAGATATCTGGTAAACTTCCCTATAAGCAGAAAACCTGCATTGGGACATTAAATATCAGTACACTGATCCAAAAAGGAAAACTACATCATCTCACATACGAAATCGACTCATCCTTGCTCTTCAAGAAGCATGACTAACTGACAATGAAACCTTGCATTACGGAAACTGTCGCATCTTCAAGAGCAAAACCCAACAAAAGGTAGCGAAAGGCGCACCAATCTACGACATGGCATTCCTCTTACACAGACCCATCATCAACTCTGTCGAAGAAATCGCACCTATCAACAATCGACTTACGGCTACGCGCATTCAGAGCGCCAATAAAATATATACACTCATCAATGCACATGCCGCAGCAGCATCGAATATAAGAAAACCTTGAAAATGTCGAAAAATTCTGGTACATACTCGAAAAACCCATGAGGTAAGTTCAACAAGATGGCGTCAGAACCCTAATGGGAGACTTCAACACTCAATTTGGGACTGAAAACCTATAGAAAAATCATCATCATCATTTAAGACTGATTATGCCTTTCAGCATTCAAACTGGAGCATAGCCCCCTTATAAAATTCCTCCATGATCCCCTATTCAGTGCTAACATTGGTGCCTCTTCTGATGTTAAACCTATTACTTCAAAATCATTCTTAACCGAATCCAGGTACTTTCTCCTTAGTCTGCCCCGACTCCTCCTACCCTCTACTGCTGAACCCATGAGTCTCTTGGGTAACCTTGCTTCTCCCATGCGTGTAACATGACCCCACCATCTAAGCCTGTTCGCCCTGACTGCTATATCTATAGAGTTCATTCCCAGTTTTTCTTCGATTTCCTCATTGTGGACACCCTCCTGCCATTGTTCCCATCTACTAGTACCTGCAATCATCCTAGCTACTTCCATATCCGTAACCTCAACCTTATTGATAAGGTAACCTGAATCCACCCAGCTTTCGCTCCCATACAACAAAGTTGGTCGAAAGATTGAACGGTGCACAGATAACTTAGTCTTGGTACTGACTTCCTTCTTGCAGAAGAGAGTAGATCGTAGCTGAGCGCTCTCTGCATTAGCTTTGCTACACCTCGCTTCCAGTTCTTTCACTACGTTGCCATCCTGTGAGAATATGCATCCTAAGTACTTGAAACCGTCCACCTGTTCTAACTTTGTTCCTCCTATTTGGCACTCAATCCGTTTATATTTCTTTCCCACTGACATTACTTTCGTTTTGGAGATGCTAATCTTCATACCATAGTCTTTACATTTCTGATCTAGCTCTGAAATATTACTTTGCAAACTTTCAATCGAATCTGCCATCACAACTAAGTCATCCGCATATGCAAGACTGCTTATTTTGTGTTCACATATCTTAATCTCACCCAGCCAGTCTATTGTTTTCAACATATGATCCATAAATAATATGAACAACAGTGGAGACAGGTTGCAGCCTTGTCTTACCCCTGAAACTACTCTGAACCATGAACTCAATTTACTGTCAACTCCAACTGCTGCCTGACTATCCATGTAAAGACCTTTAATTGCTTGCAGAAGTTTGCCTCCTATTCCATAATCTCGTAGAACAGACAATAACTTCCTTCTAGGAACCCGGTCATATGCCTTTTCTAGATCTATAAAGCATAGATACAATTCCCTGTTCCACTCACAACACTTCTCCATTATTTGCCGTAAGCTAAAGATCTGGTTCAAAATGGTTCAAATGGCTCTGAGCACTATGGGACTCAACTGCTGAGGTCATTAGTCCTCTAGAACTTAGAACTAGTTAAACCTAACTAACCTAAGGACATCACAAACATCCATGCCCGAGGCAGGATTCGAACCTGAGACCGTAGCGGTCTTGCAGTTCCAGACTGCAGCGCCTTTAACTGCACGGCCACTTCGGCCGGCTAAAGATCTGGTCAAAAAAGAGATACCTCTGTAGTTGTTACAATCTTTTCTGTTTCCAAGTTTAAAGATTGGTGTGATTACTGCTTTTGTCCAGTCTGATGGAACCTGTCCCGACTCCCAGGCAATTTCGATTATCCTGTGTAGCCATTTAAGACCTGACATTCCACTGTATTTGATGAGTTCCGACTTAATTTCATCCACCCCAGCTGCTTCATTGCACTGCAATCTATTGACCATTTTCTCCACTTCCTCAAATGTGATCGTATTTCCATCATCATTCATATCCCATTCTACCTCGAAAACTGAAACATTACTGATCGTATTTTCACCTACATTGAGCAACTCTTCAAACTATTCCCTCCATCTGCCCAAGGCATCCACAGGATTCAACAGCAGTTTTCCTGACCTGTCCAAAATACTTGTCATTTCCTTCTTACCTCCCTTTCGAAGACTGCTAATTACACTCTAGAATGGTTTTCCAGCAGCTTGACCCATAGTCTCCAACCTGTTTCCAAAGTCTTCCCAAGATTCCTTCTTGGATGCTGCAATTATCTGCTTGGCTTTGTTTCTTTCATCAACATAACTTTCTCTGTCTACCTGAGTTCTAGTATATAGCCATTTTTGATATGCCTTCTTTTTCCTTTTACAGGCTGCCTTGACTGTGTCATTCCACCAAGCTGTTTGGTTCATCCTACTTTTACACACTACTGTTCCAAGACATTCTTTAGCCACTTCTAGTACTGTGTCCCTGTACCGTGTCCATTCCTTTTCCAATGACTGTAATTGGCTACATTCAACTAACTGGTACCTTTCTGAGATCGCTGTTATGTACTTGTGCCTGATTTCCTTATCCTGAAGTTTCTCCACTCTTATCCTCTTACATATGGACCTGACCTCCTGCACTTTCGGCCTCACAATCCCAATTTCACTGCAGATTAAATAATGATCAGTGTCATCAAAGAATCCCCTGAATACACGTGTGTCCCTCACAGCCTTCCTGAATTCCTGATCTGTTATTATATAGTCAATGACAGATATGGTTCCCCTGCTTTCCCGAGTATACCGGTGAATGTTCTTATGTTTAAAAAAGGAGTTTGTGATTACTAAGCCCATACTGGCACAGAAATCCAAGAGTTGTTTCCCGTTCCTGTTGGCCTCCATATCCTCTCCAAATTTACCCATAACCTTTTCATACCCTTCTCTTCGATTTCCAATCCTGGCGTTAAAATCACCCATGAGCAGAACACTGTCCTTGCCCTTTACTCTAACAACTACATCACTGAGTGCCTCATAAAAACTATCCATCTTATCTTGATCTGTCCCTTCACAATGCGAATATACTGACACAATCCTAATTTTCTTGCTAGACACTGTCAAATCTATCCACATCAGTCGTTCGTTTACATACCTTATTGCAACTACACTGGGTTCCATTTCTTTCCTGATGTAAAGCCCTATACCCCATTGTGCTATTCCTGCTTTGACTCCTGACAGGTAGACCTTGTATTCTCCCAATTCCTCTTCCTTCTCACCCCTTACCCGAATGTCACTAACAGCTAAAACGTCCAGCCCCATCTTACTTGCAGCCTCTGCCAGCTCTGCCTTCTTCCCAGAGTAGCCCCCATTGATATTAATAGCTCCCCATCTCATTACCATTTGTTTGCCAAGTCGTATCTTAGGAGTCCCTGGTGTGTCAGTTAGAGGTGGAACTCCGTCACCTCCAAAGGTCCGAGGCATTTTGCTCTGATTGTTGCCAGCATCATATTTACAGTACCAGGGAAGCAGGTTGCTAGCCTTACTTGCCCCGAGTCCCATTGGGTTTTACCCCTAACGGCTGAGGGACTAACCGGTGGATTTGGTAGTCTTTGCCCTATGAGCACAAAGGTGCCCACGACTCAGAATATGTCCGAGATGCCCAGCCTTATTCCAAAGTAACTGGTATCCTGACTGTCGGGACCACTTACTTGGCCACTCATACATTGCCCATGGTTCATGAACTAGGACACGACTACAGGAACCCACACCATGAACCACTATAGATAAATCATCATTAAAAATTCAGTACACCAAAACACTAACACCAACGGCACACACTCAGCCTCAAAATGATGTCTACCCACTTTAGGAAAAAACCAGAAAACAGAAAACATGGCGATCCCCGATCGAGCATCTTGGTGAATACCAGATCGACTACATTGTCATCTTCTACGCCCACGACAGAGTCATCCACGACATTCAAGTCCGACGAGGCGCGAACATTGAGTCAAACCACTAACTCACACGAGTTAAAGTGAAATTCTCTCCGAATAGAGTTCAGCTCAAAAATCTCTGTATCCAAAAATTCTATACATCCAAAATTCAAGAAACCAATATCACAGAAGAATGGGAGAAAGAACCTGACTTCTGCAGTAAAATTATGAGAAAAACGAAAGAATGCATCCAGATTTTAAAAAAAGGCAGAACACCCATGATGGGACTCCAACTGCTATCAGGCTATCATCGACCGCCGATTCGCCTTTAAAAACACTACTGCAAGAAATAGACAGGAACCCTACAACACTTCCTCAAGATCTGCAAACAGACAAAGAGAACTATCAGAAAAACCAAACGCAAACTACATCACTGAACAGCTGAGATCGATTGAGGACAACTTCAGAAAATACAACAGGAGAAATTTCTGTAGAACTTTCGCAAACAAAATTAAAGGTTACTGACCACAAGATTCGACCTTCATGAAACATAATGGAAAACTCGCCCTCACCAACCAAGAAAACTGTGAGGAATTGGCACACTACCTTTCCAATCTCCTTAACTGACCCAAACCTGCCGAACGATTCCCACACACGTCCCCAAGATACACAAAACTCGATACTGATCCACCGACACAAGACGAAATCCAACACCACATCAAAAAACACAACAACTGAAAGTCGTCAGGAAGAGACGGAATCATTGCAGAACCACTGAAAAATCTTGGACCACAATCACTACAGGAGCCCACACAGATCATTCAGGAAATCTGGCGAAGTGAAAAACTCCATGACGACTGGAAATGTACACTGATCCAACCACTGCGCAAAAAAGAGATAAATCTGCTGTGAATAACTACAGAGGAATTTCCCTCCTTTCAGTGCCCTAAAAAATCATCTCCACGTTGTAGAGAAGCAGCCTACTCACGCCGTATAAAATTCGCATCAGTCTTTCCATTGTGTGCCAGCTAGTCCGCTGTAACTATCTCTGACGTCATAAATGTTGCGCAATACTTTAAAAATCAAGTAAATAACCTGAAACGTTTCTAGCATGTCAGGAGTAATACTAAAGCAATATGTGTTGAATATCAGTTCAATAACTTTAACCATTTTCGAAATTTGGACGTTTTTCTGTAAAAATCATTGGCGCAACAGAAAAGAGCTAGAAACTTAAAAATTTATAGTTAGATTCCTTTTTCATAATAATTTAGTAGAAACAGTATTCTGGATCTCACAAATTAAAATTTTAGTTGAAATTCATGATTTTCTGGTTTTTGTCTTAGAAATTAAGGAAGCAAGATTGATTAAGTAGGCGAATAAATAAGGCTAGGATGTTTAAATTTAAGTAGAAGGGAGAGCCGCTATAATCTTAAAAATGTGAGAAGTTTCAACTGCATAACTGTAAAACTATAGCGATAGCGTATCTCCAAAGGGCAAGTTCAGAGCTCATCAACTGCATGTAGTGTAATTAAATTAATTCTCTCGCCCAAAATATTTGACTTAGCCATGTCAGACTTTTATTATGATTACTTACCTGTGTACTGATTGCACATTTAAATTGAGAGCTTCATCGGTCATCAGCAAAGGAAGCAATGATTTATTCGATAACTTGAAGTGGTGCATTACTAGCCCAGCGGCTGGTCGGGAGAGCGGATTTGATCAGGCGTTCCCTTAGCCGTCCGCACCGCGGCTTTATATATAAGAACACTGCGTGAGAGATAAAGGCCCCAGTTCTCTCCAGATGCTGATTAGCGCACCACCTGTGCCGGGAGTCGCGTCACGTCGGTATCATTGCTATAAACAGCCTCGGATGCCGTAATAAATTACTCGTGATACGCGTAACCATGAAATCGTTTTTGAGTGAAGTGTTAATTCTGGGATGACTTTAATGATCTATCTTCAGTTTGCGTATGTCGTATTTTCACGTGCCGCCGCGGGACAGACATTCTACCACTACCTAGCGTGGCGTTTGATGAACATTATCATCAAATTATGGCGAGCATTCACTTAAACATTTTATTTGAACAGTTATAGTTGCATCAGCGCATTAGACTCTGAACTGCTCTGGTAGTTGGATTGTGTGGATTCCTTTTGGTCTGTGACTTTCAGAATATAGTGAACATTTTAGAGAGAATGGTTTTTGATTATGAATCCCAGACAATCTCCTAATTCCTCAGAGCTATAAGCTTGTTGGTTGGTTGGTTGGTTTGGGGAAGGAGGCCAGACAGCGTGGTCATCGGTCTCATCGGATTAGGGAAGGATGGGGAAGGAAGTCGGCCGTGCCCTTTCAGAGGAACCATCCCGGCATTTGCCTGGAGTGATTTAGGGAAATCACGGAAAACCTAAATCAGGATGGCCGGATGCGGGATTGAACCGTCATCCTTCCGAATGCGAGTCCAGTGTCTAACCAGC
This sequence comes from Schistocerca serialis cubense, assembly GCF_023864345.2. Lineage (NCBI taxonomy): Eukaryota > Metazoa > Arthropoda > Insecta > Orthoptera > Acrididae > Schistocerca > Schistocerca serialis. The sequence continues at coordinate 30,836,961 of NC_064640.1, forward strand.
TATAAGCTGTGACTACAAATGTATTTCTCAGATGAAGTGGGCACTAGGAATTCTAATTACAGGCTTCACGTTTTGCTAATCACTTTCTGGTTGCCAATATTGTAGTTAGAGAGCCAGTGTTGAGAACGGCAAACAATTAAATAAGTAATAGGAACATTGCATAAATAACAATTTAATTCCACCCGCCGCCCCACATATGTTGCTAATCGTCCGGGAAAGAAACTGAGTAAAAGTGAAAGTGATTTTTTAAATATTCGGATTCGGTGTGAAATGCGACACGCAACCGAGTAATAGAACAGTGATAGTGTTACGTGTGCATGTGGACGACGCAATTGGATTAGCAACGCATCTGTATTGGCGGAGCTGGCACTGAGTCTAGCGGCGCTGCCAGCATCGCGAGATGCCAGTTTCGCCTCACCGCAGCAACTGGAGCCGTGACTGCAGTTGCGGGCCACGCAAACACACAGCAGCCGTCGAAGTACCGCCTGCAGTTCAACGCGCCGCGTCGCATCAGTAATCCTGGTACGCCGCGCCGGCAATGCCATACGTCGTACAGAAGGAACTAAATTAAGTGAAAAGCTGTTAAAATTTTTACTAACCTGCACTAAAAGACTGTCGGCGATGGAACCGCCAGAAGAAACTGAGGTTAAACTTAAATCAGAACCTATGTCCGTTGAGGGAACTGTAAATCCAGACAATGGTTCAAGTGTAAATATGCATGAAAATAGTATTGTTAAAGTGAAATCCGAACTAGTGTCTCCTGACAGTAGTGTGAAAAGGGGCAATGATTCAATAATAGAGACCCCTGTAGTAAAGCAGAAACCAGAAATTGTTAATTTATTGGATGATAGTTTATCTGATGAGTTAAAAACGAAACAGTCATCAGAGGTGGTAGAGTTTAAACAGGATAAGTTAGATATGACTGATCAATCAGCTGTTTCGTTTCGTTTTGAAGATTCTGGTATTGGAGCTAGTTTTTCGTCACCTGAGTGTGATAAAAAGCCAGCTAGGGAGCAACCCAAAGATACTGAGGCTATTGATTTAAATGTTATATTACAAGCAATAGCTACCAGTAATGCTAGAATGACAGCTGAATTAAAGTCTGAAATAACTGAGGTCAAGAGCAGTAATGCTGAATTAAAGTATGAGATTGTGGCCAGCCAAATTAATTTTAATTAACGGTTTGAGGCAATGGACAATAAATTAGAATCCAATAAAGCTGAATTAGAAACTTACTTCAAGACTGACTGCAATAAGTTGAAAGAGGATCTGGACAGTTTAAATTATAAAATTGATTACAACCATGAGGATATTAAGAAAAAGGTTGCTCAACAATTTTCTAAAATGTATAAAATAGTAAAATCCGAAGTTGCTGAGGTTCGCAGAGACTTCCAAATGGAAGACGCGAAGCTGGAGCACAAGTTAACAGAAAAGATCGAGGCGGAATCTGAACTGTGCTCAGATACGTTTAAAGATGTTAATATAAAAGTAAACATATGTCAAGCAGAAGTAGACGCAATCAAAACTGATACTACTCATATTGTGCAATGTTGAAATGAGAGTAGAAAATATTAGTACTAACATTACTAACATTGAGAGTAAAGTAGCTGCAGTAACTTCTGGTAATGGTAGTATGCAACAAGCTGTAGCTGCAAACCCCGCTTTTATCGGGTGTCGGCAGTTCTTGCGGTTCGATCCAGATAAAAATATCCACCCGCTAGATTTCTGGAACGATTTTGAAGATGTGATTCCACCAACTTGGTCTGAACGAGAGAAAATCTCATTTATTAGAAGCCATTTAGTAGGTGACGCCATGCGTTGGTCAGCTGATGTTATGTTGAAGTGTAAAACATTAGCGAATTTAAAACAGCTTTCATTAATGAGTGTTGGTCTAGTAATAAGCAAAATGAAGTGTTGAGAGAATTTTGGAGTGGAAAACGCTTCAATGCAGGCAAGGAATCTATTACAGAGTTTGCTAGGTCATGGATTTTACGTTTGCCACATTTGGCCGAAAAGCTAAAACCTGAAATGATAATACTAGGTCTTGAAGCCAAACTGCCATGGTATTGGCAAACTAGAATTATATCTGCCCCCAGAGACAATCTGGATCGTTTCATTGAATATTTGGAACGTGTAGAGCGTGTGGCTGCCAATGAGGAGCAAGCACGTAATAACAGAAATAGTAATAACACTAGTAGTAATTTTAAGAACGAGCAGAATGGCAATGTAAACATCAGAACAGTAGGTGTTCGCCATCCTAAGAGAGGTAGGAATTGGAGAAATAATTATCAGAACCAACAATGACATCCAAATGATAGTAATTTTGTTCCGAACAAAATTATGCAGGTCAACAACAGTGCGGAAAGCAATGCTGTGCCAGTTAACTATAATGGAAATAAAGGAAACAGTAGTAGGCCGAGGCAGGAAAACTAGTTCCCGTCTATGAGGACACTGGCGCTCACCAGGCGGTTATTTTTCCTAAGCCAGTAATTGCAGTAATTGGTAAGACAGATCAGAATACTCAGACTGAACATGTGGATGAGGGGTCGGTAGCATCTAAGGATACAGCAGAAATATTAGATCACTCACAGTATTTGATAGATACCGTGTTAGAGACGCTTTCTAAGTGGGAAGAGAAAGAGAAGGCGCAGCAGTGTAACGGTAGGAAAGAGCTACAAAATACCGAATTGCCAGGTGAAGAAGCAGAAGAATTCATGCTTATATTTACGATGAGGATGATGTGCTCTTATCTAAAGTGCCTGTGCAGGATGTTGATACTGTACTAATAGATTTAGGACAGGAGGTAAGTGAGAATGTAGAGGATAGCCTGTTGGGGGTCGATGAACCCAGTAGCTGTGACCAGTTGTCACTTGAGAAGGAACCCGACGATAATAGTGAAAGTGGTTTAGCTGTAACTAGTGTTATGCCCGGTCTGGAGGCGCAGAATCGCTCAGACTACAGTAATTTTGGTCATGTTCAGCAAACTAAATGTAATGAAGTCGTGCGGTGTTTCGATTTGAAATTAATAGACCGACGGGAAAAGGCAGCTGAAAATGTAATTCAGGAAACCCCCACACACTTTGACCTAAATGTAATGAAGACAGATATCGATCACTTTAGTTGGACACAAATCCAAAAGGAATTATTGGATGAGTTTGAGGAACCACCTGTAGAACCTAGAATAAGCCACCCTATAATAATGGTGAATATGTTGGGTATCAATGTACGTTGTCTCTTAGACAGTGGAAGTGAGGTGAGTGCGATATCTCAGTCCTTCTTTGATGCATTACCTGGTAAAGACAAGCTTACAGTAATGAGGGTATCAGGACTAAGAATAATTGGTGCTACTGGCAAGGTGTCAAAAACGGTAAAGCAAGAAGCTTTACTGCCCTTTAACATTAATGGTAATTTAATTGATCATCCATGCTTAATTGTAAATAATCTCGGTATTGAGGTTTTAACTGGCATAGATTTCTTGTCAAAATATCAGAGTGTTGTTGACTTTGAAAGAAGCCAGTTAAAAATGGTCTTGCCGATAACCGGAGTAATTATAGTACCTTTTATTGATAAATATGTAGTAACTAATGATGAAACTTGAGAGCTGCCTATACGAGTTCTGAAAAATAGGAGATATTGGGACGAAGGTGTTAATCTTAGTAAAGGTAAGCTAAACACAGAAGAAGAAGAAGCAATTATTTTGGACAAGATAGAAGCTAAATTGCAGGAAATCGACAAAATTTCAGCTAATCAGAAGGAAGAACTGAGACAGGTTTTAAAAAGGCATCATAAGGTATTTTCAGATCGACCTGGCGTGGTCAAAGGTTATGAATGTCAATTAAAGGTGAAACCTGGCCAAGTATTTTTCAGGAGGCCATACCAAATACATGTAGCTAGGAAGGAGGCGGTTCGAAAGGAGATACAGAGAATGCTAGAGTGGAGTGTGATTGAAAAAGCGGTCTGTGAGTACAATAATCCTCTTGTTGTTGTACCAAAAAGAGACGGTTGTTTCAGATTGGTCTTGGAGCTCGTTGGTTGAATGAAATAGTGGTTAGGGAAAGTGATAAACCGCAGAACATGGACGAGTTATTGCAACAGTTCCGGGGAGTAAAATTCTTAACTTCTATGGACATCACGTGTGGATATTGGAATTTGCCACTGGCGGAAAGTTCAAGGAAGTACACAGCTTTCTTGTACGAAGGAGTTTGTTACCAATTCGGACTTAAATATCTCTGTTTGTGCTTTCGTACGTGTGATGTGCCATGTTTTAGGACCAGCCTTAATTAATGAAATCACAGTCTACGTAGATGGTCTGTTAATAGCAACTCCTACCTGGGAAGGACACATAGTTTTATTATAGGAGGTGTTCGAGGCTATTGAGAGAGGTGACATGAAACTAAAGATTGAAAAGACAGAGTGCGTTAAAGAGGAAATAGGTTTCTTGGGATATATGATAAGTGGAAAAGGTATTCTGCCTGACCCGGGCAAGCTAGCAGTCATTGAAAAATTTGAGGCTCCCAGAAGCAAGAAGCAGTTGAGATCGATGTTCGGTCTTTTCGGCTTCTATAGGCGTTTTGTTAGTGATCAGGCTTTTAATGCGCCCTGTCTTCACCTCCTGCTGAAAAAGAATACCCCTTGGGTTTGGACAGCAGAATGCCAACAGGCGTTCGAGGTGCTTAAACAATCTCTAATTAATAGTCCTATTTTACATCATCCTGGTTTTGGAAAACCATTCTGTATGTCTGTTGATGCTAGTGGCTATGGTATAGCTGTGGAGATATTCCAAGTTGAAATAGAGAACGAACAAGAAGTGCACAAGACTATAGCTTTCGCAAGTCGATCTTTACAGGCAGCGGAGAGAAATTATGGCATCTCAGAACTGGAAGCATTGGCAATTGTATTTGGGGTCTATCTATTAGGTCACAAGATAATTGTTTACAGTGACCATAAGGCGTTGACCCTTTTAAGGACCTGTAAGTTGAGGAATGCTCGTTTGGTAATATGGTCATTGTATCTCCAGCAGTTTGACCTTGAGGTTAGATATATTCAAGGGAAAGATAATTTGGTAGCTGATGGGTTATCTAGAAGTGCGGAGCTCTGTGATGACGCGGGAATTACAGCAACAGACCTAAGTGAAGTACGAATGTTTGCGTTGCACGAAGTAAAGGAAGAAAGTGCATTAAAGAAGATGATTAAGAACTTGAGGCGTGAGCAGAATGCAGATGACCAGCTGAAATTAGTAAAGAGCTATTTGGGAGATGCGAACTATCATAAGGTTTCGCAATACTACTGTCTGCATAAAGGTATTCTGTTTAGGAGGAAAAAGGTAGGTGTTTCTGAGTGGAAGCTGTGCTTTCCCTCACAACATGTAGACTTACTAACCGACTATGTACACCTGAGGTATGGGCACTATGGTGCAAAGAAGTGCATTGCAAAATTAAAAGAGAAAGTTGTGTTTGACAACATGTACCGCCGTGTTGCCAAGCGTCTAGCATCTTGTGTAGTGTGCCAGAAAGTCCGTGCTGCTAACACCAGAATACAAGGGGATATGCATTCAGTAGAGCCAACTGAAACGCTAGAATTACTGGCTTGTGATTTGTTTGGCCCTCTTCCTGTTTCGAGAGGTGGGTGCACCCATGTTTTTGTTGTTGTGGATGGATTTAGTAAATATGTTAAGCTATGCCCAATTAAAAGAGCAAATGCAAAAACGTTGGTAGAAAAGTTGGAAAAAGATTTTTTCGTGAACGTTGGCGTTCCGAAGAGTTTGCTGTCAGACAATGGGCCTCAATTTACTTCTGATAGATTTAAAGAATGTCTGGATAATGCCGGAGTGAAACATCTGAAAATATCTGCGTATTTCCCCCAAGGAAATATGAGTGAACGTATTATGAGAGAATTGAATAGGCTTTGCAGGACTTATTGTGCTCGGAAACACTCAAGTTGGGCAGAGCACATGAAGTATTTTGAGAATGTAATTAACAACTTAAGGCATGATGCAACTGGTTTTGCGCCTTGCCAATTGATGTTTGGCCAAGAACCGCACAATATGATTGCAGATATGGTAGAATTCCCTATTCTAACGCAAATATCCACAGACGAGAAGAAGTTAAAGGCTAGGGCAAATACAAGAAAAAGAGCATTGGAAAGGAAGAAGCGTCATGACGCAAAAGCTGTACCCACCAGTTTTGAAATAGGTCAGTTAGTCCTTGTCAAAACCAAGGAAAAATCAAAGAAAATAAATGCAGAAACAAAGAAATTCATGTTCGTATACCAAGGACCTTTCAGGATCATAGGAAAACCACATGCCAATGCATATAGGCTAGAGTACCCTAAGAATAAAAAGATATTAGGTCTCAGGAATGTGATCGACCTAAAGAAGTTCATAGGTAGTGAATGAATTCTGTAGGTAGGAGGTTGTTCTGTAACCTCTACACAGTGTGGCAGCTGTGCAGTCCCAGTTGTGTGAGATCTTCTTTCCTTTTCAGGTCTCACTCAATCTTCATCTTTCCTATCCACCAAAGTTTCGACTCCTTCTTTGCAATACAAAAATTTTCCGTCATGGCTATCAAGCCATGAGTTCTGTAACCATTCTATCCAACGATTAGTGAAGAAAATACCTAATGTGACAAACCTAACAGTGACATAAACAACGGAGAAGTATGATGTAATTAAGATACAAATGTATTTGAGGAACAATTATGTATAGAACCCTGGTAATATTGTAAGTACAAAGTTGTTGTTTTATCGGAAATGGTCCACCTACAGTAATTTAAAAAGATATACAAATTCGTGTACAAGCAGGATCTGAAGTGGCAGTGAAACCTATTGTATGCTGTAGAGCTAACTAATTAATAGTAAAAGAGATTGCTTAGTGTTATGAAAAATATGCGGATAAATTGTAAAAATGAACTCACCTTGTGTAGCAAGGAATGGCAGTGGAATAGAATTGAACAGTGTTTGTGATTGAGACGTGAAGGACACGTCCTTGAAATATTTATAAGGTTGGAGCTGGCCGTTATTTGGTGTAGTGTGTGACAGAACACACCTACACGTATTGAGGTTATGAGTTGGAGGCGTGAATGCGACCATAGGTACCCTTATGTTAGATGAGACAGAGCAGCTCATGGTGTCCTATAGGTTTAAGGAATTTAGCATTACGCTCGTCCATAATTACTTAATGCACTTTAGTGGTAGGTCGAGAGAGACTACTTGAGGTTTCAGCGTCCGATCGAGTGGAATTGGATTGCCACGTGAGCAAATTGATCAGCTGCAATACACTATAGATATGAAATAAATGTGCTATCCTATGCGTTAAATGTTAATAGAGTGAGTGTTAAATAAGTACATACACTAGCAACATAATTGAGTAACATTATGGCAGACGTGAAACATTATTTATAGTTCAGCATAAATACACTTCAATGAAGTAAGTACATAATTGCAGATGTGAATCTGACACAGCAGCAGAGGACCAATAAGTGGGTTTAGTAGTCAACTAAACGTAGTGTGTTTTGAACACTCAGAACTGTACTATTACCACAAGTTACTCATATATACAAAGAAGCTGAGAAGACAACTAATAATCAAATATACTCATACTATCTCTAAGAATAAGGTAATCGAAGATGAGTCAGTTAAGTAAATAAAATACAAATATATCAGGAATGTACCGAGCATTGGTTCAGTGTTCTGGCCAAGAAATAATAAATTGAAATTAAATAGGATTTATGATTGTATGCCCTGAGCATAAATTTTCTCTAGTACGTGACTAATGGCGTTTTGAGCCATTTGTTTACCGATTTTATGACAGTTACGTAACCGCGAGAGTAAAATTGAAAAAGTTCTGTTAACTTCGTTCCAGTAACATATTGAAAGATAAAATGTATATATCCCCATTTCATTGTGACCCACCCTTAGATATTAAGTGAACAGAGTCTGAGGCACCCTTTTTTGTTTGTTCTACAGAACAAACCAGATAATGGCAGCCTGGTAGCTGCGTGAAAGCGTGGAGTGACTTGGACACAACTCACAGTGACCCCTCCCCTTTCCTCATGTAATTTAGAGTGAACGTGAAGGACGCACACCATAGCAACTTCCCCTCCTCTACCCTTGTGAATGGAAGTGTAGAACGCCAGCCAAAGTGGCTACAACCACGTGTGTAAAAATGAAATTGTCATGATTTGTGAAATTTTCTTTCAGGTTTAGAAAAGACTGCTAAGATATAATTATCTGTTTATGTATCATGAATAACTGTGTTATTTTCTTTGAATTTGTGTATGTAAAAATGTATTTAATGGATTTAAGATTTTCATAATTTTACATATTTTATGTGTTTGTCTGTCTAAGGCAATATATATGCCAAAGTGTTTCATTGATTTTGCTTAAATTTTGAGTGATAATGTAATAATAATAAGTGAACATGCCAGCAATTTAAATAATTGAAGTAGGTAATAAGTTTCCTTTAAATATTTCTATATGTTTACATTTAAATTTTAATTTTTCATAGGGAGTTAAGCTGTACTCTTGCTTCCCTTTTTGTAATTAATTTTTTTCCATTTATATTAAAAATATTTTAAGTAGAGGGTGATGTAGGGAAGCAGCCTACTCACGCCGTTTAAAATTCGCATCAGTCTTTCCATTGTGTGCCAGCCAGTCCGCTGTAACTAGCTCTGACGTCATAAATGTTGCACAATACTTTAAAAATCAAGTAAATAACCTGAAACGTTTCTAGCATGTCAGGAGTAATACTAAAGCAATATGTGTTGAATATCAGTTCAATAACTTTAACCATTTTCGAAATTTGGACGTTTTTCTGTAAAAATCATTGGCGCAACAGAAAAGAGCTAGAAACTTAAAAATTTATATTTAGATTCCTTTTTCATAATAATTTAGTAGAAACAGTATTCTGGATCTCACAAATTAAAATTTTAGTTGAAATTCATGATTTTCTGGTTTTTGTCTTAGAAATTAAGGAAGCAAGATAGATTAAGTAGGCGAATAAAAAAGGCTAGGATGTTTAAATTTAAGTAGAAGGGAGATCCGCTATAATCATAAAGATGTGAGAAGTTTCAACTGAATAACTATAAAACTATAGCGATAGTGTATCTCCAAAGGGCAAGTTCAGAGCTCATCTACTGTGTGTAGTGTAATTAAATTAATTCTCTCGCCCAAAATATTTGACTTAGCCATGTCAGACTTTTATTATGATTACTTACCTGTGTGCTGATTCCACATTTAAATTGAGAGCTTCATCGGCCATCAGCAAAGGAAGCAATGATTTATTCGATAACTTGAAGTGGTGCATTACTAGCCCAGCGGCTAGTCGGGAGAGCGGATTTGATCAGGCGTTCCCTTAGTCGTCCGCACCGCGGCTTTATATATAAGAACGCTGCGCGAGAGAAAAAGGCCGCAGTTCTCTCCAGACGCTAATTAGCGCACCACCTGTGCCGGGAGTCGCGTCACGTCAGTATCATTGCTATAAACAGCCTCGGATGCCGTAATAAGTTACTTATGATATGCGTAACCATGAAATCGTTTTCGAGTGAAGTGTTAATTCTGGGATGACTTTAATGATCTATCTTCAGTTTGCGTATCTCGTATTTTCACGTGCCGCCGCGGGATGACATTCTACCACTATTTAGCGTGGCGTTTGATGAACATTATCATCAAATTATGGCGAGCATTCACTTAAACATTTTATTTGAACAGTTATAGTTGCATCAGCGCATTAGACTCTGAACTGCTCTGGTAGTTGGATTGTGTGGATTCCTTTTGGTCTGTGACTTTCAGAATATAGTGAACATTTTAGAGAGAATGGTTTTTTGATTATGAATTCCAGACAATCTCCTAATTCCTCAGAGCTATAAGCTGTAACTATAAATGTATTTCTCAGATGAAGTGGGCACTAGGAATTCTAATTACGGGCTTCACGTTTTGCTAATCACTTTCTGGTTGCCAATATTGTAGTTAGAGAGCCAGTGTTGAGAATGGCAAACAATTAAATAAATAATAGGAACATTACATAAATAACAATTTAATTCCATTCGCCACCCCACAGCATACATCTTTCAACGTGCACAAGAACAAGTCGAACACCTAATTGATGAATACCAAGCAGGATTCAGACCACACAGATATGGCACCGAACAAATTTTCAACATGAAGTCCACACTGAAAATACAAGCCATAAGAAATCTCCCAACTGTCTGCACATTCGTCGACTTCAGGAAATCTACGATTCCATTGACCGACAATCCTGTTTTAATATACTCGAAGAAAGGAATCTCGACCCTAAAACACGACGCCACATCCAACAAACACTAACAGACACAACTTCCAAAGTATTATTCAATGGAGAAATCTCACAACCCTTCCCCATCAAGACTGGCATCCGGCAAGGCGATGGCCTCTCCCCATTACTCTTCAACATCGTCCTAGATAAAGTTATCAAAGAATGAGAAAAAGAAATGAGACACAGAAACATCTGGAGACTCATCAGGCTAGGAAGACAAGAACATAACGCCAACATGCCTAGCCTTTGCTGACGATCTTGCAATCCTTTCCGGAGTTGAACATACAGCAGTTCATGAGGTTGAAGTCCTCAAAGAATGTGCTGAGAAAGTTGTACTACAAATTTCTTTCTCAAAAACCGAATTCATGGCCACAAAACACATCAATACACAAAACTTGATTACAAAATACGGCACAATAAACAAGGCTATTACTTTAAGTACTGGGGCGAAATTATTGAACCCACAGGTACAGAAAGATTAGCACAAAAAACAGGCGAACTCAAAATACGGAAAGCATATGGAAAAATCGCGGGCGACTACAACATGAAATGCATGAACATCAAAACCAAAAATCGACACCACACGACTGTTGTCAAACCTGAAACACTCTATGCCAGTGAAACCCTAAGCATCATTTACAAAGGAGGCCTCGAGAATATCAATAAATCTGAAAGAAAAATCATCAGAAAAATCCTTGGGCCAAAACTCACAGATGAGGGATATCGTCTGAAATCACACACACTGATAGAAAAACACTTCAACATCGAAACCGATTTCTGCAAACGACGACTGAAATTCTACGGTCACATCACGAGACTAGATGACAGCCTACTAACAAAGGAAGTGTTGATGTGGTAACAGAAACGAAAAACTACAAGTCTGGACCAAACAAGTCCAAATTGATCTAAATATGCCAACATCACACTCACAGATATCGCCGATCGAAAAGACTTCAGACACAAAATCCACCGCTGGGAAACTGTACCAGAGGATAAAACCAACATATCTAGGAGAGAATGGATAGAAAACGTCGCGCTAAACACAGCGAGATGATGAAAGAATTCTGGAAGAACAAGAAAAATAACAGCAACATATCATAATTTGCTCTATGTGGTCCCTATAGGTCTAAACAACGTAAATAAATTAATACTACTACTACTACTACTTTTTTTTTAATGTCATTTTGTTCGTTTACGTTCGTTGCATCTGCTCGGGGCGGACGTAGTGAGACACCAGTTTCAGTTCGTCGTTGATCGATTAACTCAGTTTTTTTTATTACAGAGGGCAGCTAACCTTCTGACCGAACACGCTTTTTTTTATCTCAATTTGTTAGCTTTTATTCGTTGCTTCTGCTCGGGGCGGACGTCGTAAGACATGAGTTGAAGTTCGTTGTTTATCGATTAACTCAGTTTTTTTATTACAGAAGGCAAGTATCCCTCTGACCGAACACGCTGACCTACCGTGCTGGCGTGAGTTGGTTACTAAAAGTATACTCGTCCACCAAACCCATGTGGACAATCTTATGATAACAATTAGTCAAACTTTCCTTTGTCGCAGCTCTGTAGCATACAAGTCCAATTACTTTCAGTCTCCTACTCACAATTCTTGCAGTGCAAGGTAACTGAAAAATCTCATCCACTCGACGCCAACTGAGGAATTGATTGGCGCATGTGTTGTTCAACAGACAGCAGTCGTCACTCTCTCTGGAATCAATAACTGTGTGTGTGTGTGTGTGTGCGTGTGTGTGTGTGTGTGTGTGTGTGTTCGTGTTCACATGCAATTTGAATCAATACTTTTAACATGAGAGAGACAAGCAACAATGAATACTGCATCAAATATTACTGTCAAGTATTTTAATGTGATGGAAAGCTACAAACTGAATTTTTACCCAACCCATGTCCTGCATATTACGTTACGTAACTGATATGTATTAACTCCATAATATCTTTAGCAGAGACAGTGCTCTCTTATTGTCGCGGCCCGCGACAAGTGCAGCGATTCGCAGTGCCCAATGCCGCCGCGGTTTGTTTTGTTGGTTGAGCGTGGACACCGCAGCAGACGCTTCGCCGTAAACAGAAAGAAATCGCTTTCGCTCTGACTGCAGTGAGCGAACTTCACTGCCTGCATGTTCTTACGGTAACCATCGTGGTACTACTCACAGGCGCCACGGAGCAACTGGAACGGCTACGATGTCATTAGTCATCAGAATATTAACCAGTGATGAAATATCCACTCTATTTGAATCCCATGAAAATAGGAACCTTCTCTCAAAGTAATGTGAGGTGATATAAAAATTTATCCAACACACAAAAATTAACTGCAGAGCTTTCATGCACGCGTTAGTAGCACACAAGGAAATAATATGTCTTGGAAGCGTATATTTGATTTCCTCCTCTCATACCAACGCCCTTGTTTTAGTATGACGTGAGAAAAATGGTTCAAATGGCTCTGAGCACTATGGGACTTAACTTCTCAGGTCATCAGTCCTCTAGAACTTAGAACTACTTAAACTTAACTAACCTAAGGACATCACACACATCCATGCCCGAGGCATGACCGTAGCGATCGCGCGGTTCCAGACTGTAGCGCCTAGAATCGCTCGGTCACTCCAGCCGGCTGACGTGAGAAAATAAACTCAATAAAACTAAAGTTTCCGAGAAGCATATAAGCCATTTCCTCTTCTCATGTAGTAGCTTTTGTTTTAGTATGAAGTGCAAAATAAACAGTTTAGGGTTCTCAAGCATAAAATGAGAACAAATTCTTATCATAGGCCGAATGGAAACGCAAAAAGCAGGGAGCTCTCCATTATTTTCTCCAACATTCTGTTTCCTTTCATGCATTACTACTGCTCGCAGATTCTTACTTAAGGACTTGCGGGTATCAAGTTCCTCAGGAGAATGAGCCTTATGTTATTGTGTTAATTGTGTTGTGTTGTTGTGTGGTCTTCAGTCCTGAGACTGGTTTGATGCAGCTCTCCATGCTACTCTATCCTGTGCAAGCTTCTTCATCTCCCAGTACCTACTGCAACCTACATCCTTCTGAATCTGCTTAGTGTATTGATCTCTTGGTCTCCCTCTACGATTTTTACCCTCCACGCTGCCCTCCAATGCTAACTTTGTGATCCCTTGATGCCTCAAAACATGTCCTACCAACCGATCCCTTCTTCTAGTCAAGTTGTGCCACAAACTTCTCTTCTCCCCAATCCTATTCAATACCTCCTCATTAGTTACGTGATCTACCCACCTTATCTTCAGCATTCTTCTGTAGCACCACATTTCGAAAGCTTCTATTCTCTTCTTGTCCAAACTGGTTATCGTCCATGTTTCACTTCCATACATAGCTACACTCCATACAAATACTTTCAGAAATGACTTCCTGACACTTAAATCTATACTCGATGTTAACAAATTTCTCTTCTTCAGAAACGATTTCCTTGCCATTGCCAGTCTACATTTTATATCCTCTCTACTTCGACCATCATCAGTTATTTTACTCCCTAAATAGCAAAACTCCTTTACTACTTTAAGTGTCTCATTTCCTAATCTAATCCCCTCAGCATCACCCGGTTTAATTTGACTACATTCCATTATCCTCGTTTTGCTTTTGTTGATGTTCATCTTATACCCTCCTTTCAAGACACTGTCCATTCCGTTCAACCGCTCTTCCAAGTCCTTTGCTGTCTCTGACAGAATTACCATGTCATCGGCGAACCTCAAAGTTTTTATTTCTTCTCCATGAATTTTAATACATACTCCGAACTTTTCTTTTGTTTCTTTTATTGCTTGCTCAATATACAGATTTAATAACATCGGGGATAGGCTACAACCCTGTCTCACTCCCTTCCCAACCACTGCTTCCCTGTCGTACCCCTCGATTCTTATAACTGCCATCTGGTTTCTGTACAAATTGTAAATAGCCTTTCGCTCCCTGTATTTTACCCCTGCCACCTTCAGAATTTGAAAGAGAGTATTCCAGTTAACGTTGTCAAAAGCTTTCTCTAAGTCTACAAATGCTAGAAACGTAGGTTTGCCTTTTCTTAATCTTTCTTCTAAGATAAGTCGTAAGGTTAGTATTGCCTCACGTGTTCCAACATTTCTACGGAATCCAAACTGATCTTCCCCAAGGTCCGCTTCTACCAGTTTTTCCATTCGTCTGTAAAGAATTCGCGTCAGTATTTTGCAGCTGTGACTTATTAAACTGATAGTTCGGTAATTTTCACATCTGTCAACACCTGCTTTCTTTGGGATTTGAATGATTATATTCTTCTTGAAGTCTGTGGGTATTTCGCCTGTCTCATACATCTTGCTCACCAGATGGTAGAGTTTTGTCATGACTGGCTCTCCCAAGGCCATCAGTAGTTCTAATGGAATGTTGTCTACTCCCGGGGCCTTGTTTCGACTCAGGTCTTTCAGTGCTCTGTCAAACTCTTCACGCAGTATCTTATCTCCCATTTCATCTTCATCTACATCCTCTTCCATTTCCATAATATTGTCCTCAAGTACATCGCCCTTGTATAAACCTTCTATATACTCCTTCCACCTTTCTGCCTTCCCTTCTTTGCTTAGAACTGGGTTGCCATCTGAGCTCTTGATATTCATACAAGTGGTTCTCTTCTCTCCAAAGGTCTATTTAATTTTCCTGTAGGCAGTATCTATCTTACCCCTAGTGAGACAAACCTCTACATCCTTACATTTGTCCTCTAGCCATCCCTGCTTAGCCATTTTGCACTTCCTGTCGATCTCATTTTTGAGACGTTTGTATTCCTTTTTGCCTGCTTCATTTACTGCATTTTTATATTTTCTCCTTTCATCAATTAAATTCAATATTTCTTCTGTTACCCAAGGATTTCTATTAGCCCTCGTCTTTTTACCTACTTGATCCTCTGCTGCCTTCACTACTTCATCCCTCAGAGTTACCCATTCTTCTTCTACTGTATTTCTTTCCCCCATTCCTGTCAATTGTTCCCTTATACTCTCCCTGAAACTCTGTACAACCTCTGGTTCTTTCAGTTTATCCAGGTCCCATCTCCTTAAATTCCCGTCTTTTTGCAGTTTCTTCAGTTTCAATCTGCAGTTCATAACCAATAGATTGTGGTCTGAATCCACATCTGCCCCTGGAAATGTCTTACAATTTAAAACCTGGTTCCTAAATCTCTGTCTTACCATTATGTAATCTATCTGATACCTTTTAGTATCTCCAGGATTCTTCCAAGTATACAACCTTCTTTCATGATTCTTGAACCAAGTGTTAGCTATGATTAAGTTAAGCTCTGTGCAAAATTCTACAAGGTGGCTTCCTCTTTCATTTCTTCCCCCCAATCCATATTCACCTACTATGTTTCCTTCTCTCCCTTTTCCTACTGACGAATTCCAGTCACCCATGACTATTAAATTTTCGTCTCCCTTCACTACCTGAGTAATTTCTTTTATCTCGTCATACATTTCATCAATTTCTTCATCATCTGCAGAGCTAGTTGGCATATAAACTTGTACTACTGTAGTAGGCATGGGCTTTGTGTCTATCTTGGCCACAATAATGCGTTCACTATGCTGTTTGTAGTAGCTAACCCGCACTCCTATTTTTTTATTCATTATTAAACCTACTCCTGCATTACCCCTATTTGATTTTGTATTTATAACCCTGTAATCACCTGACCAAAAGTCTTGTTCCTCCTGCCACCGAACTTCACTAATTCCCACTATATCTAACTTTAACCTATCCATTTCCCTTTTTAAATTTTCTAACCTACCTGCCCGATAAATGGATCTGACATTCCACGCTCCGATCCGTAGAATGCCAGTTTTCTTTCTCCTGATAACGACGTCCTCTTGAGTAGTCCCCGCCCGGAGATCCGAATGGGGGACTATTTTACCTCCGGAATATTTTACCCAAGAGGACGCCATCATCATTTAATCATACAGTAAAGCTGCATGTCCTCGGGAGAAATTACGGCTGTAGTTTCCCCTTGCATTCAGCCGTTCGCAGTACCAGCACAGCAAGGCCGTTTTGGTTCATGTTACGAAGCCAGATCAGTCAATCATCGAGACTGTTGCCCCTGCAACTACTGAAAAGGCTGCTGCCCCTCTTCAGGAACCACATGTTTGTCTGGCCTCTCAACAGATACCCCTCCGTTGTGGTTGCACCTACGGTACGGCCATCTGTATCGCTGAGGCACGCAAGCCTCCCCACCAACGGCAAGGTCCATGGTTCATGGGGGGATTGTGTTAATTACGGTATGGAAAAAATGCAACCAAGACGAGTTTCTATACAGCAGTGAAGTTACTTGCACATGTCTGTAATGAGCAATGACTGCCTGGTGCCACAACACTTTACAGAATTCACTGTGAGTGCACTTCAGACTTCATTCAGTAAGTCGTCAGGAGACGGACGAAAACGTCAAATTAACGTCGCTTTCCGAGTCATATTCAATTCAAAATGAGGTGATATTAAGGTAGTTGAGTGTTCTAGCAATTACACTTTGATAATGCCCATATGGGTATTCCGATAGCCAAAGGAATCCGTTAGTGTGAAACCATCGGGAACTACTTTACTATGAAAGTGCAAGATCTCGAGACAATACATGGCCTCTTCCCTTCGCTGAGTAACCTCTTATTGTTATTTACGATTCTCTCTGTCCAAGGGCTGATGCAAATGGAACTAATCATAAGGCAAACATCAGCAACTTGTAATCACTGCAAGTAACAACTGTGTGATAATAATGGTGCAGGTTGTCAGTGGATGATGTGGTGTTATGCTGTCCAACTGCTCACAATATCATTAATGGCAGCGCACACAATCTAGTGCTGAATACCTAAGTAAAGATTGTGAGGTGGTGTCGTCGCTCCTCTTTATTTGGCATCAGCTTGAGTAATCTGATTTAACGAACATAGTACTCCATTCACGAGCTGCCAATGATACAGTATGACTACAGAGATCATCGTGCGGGTACTACATTATTTCTGCAGTGAACTGCTTGAGAAGTATTGCCATCGGCTATGCAGCTGACATGACTCACTACACAGGTACTCTACGTTGCACTTGGATAAACCATCAGCTCGCTGCAATCCTACTTCTACTGTTCGTAAATACTTGTATACTGACCATTCGTTATTGGACCAAATATGTGCTAGAATCTGATTCGCATGTACCTGGTGATCAAAAAGTCAGTATAAATTTGAAAACTGAATAAATCATGGAATAATCTAGATAGAGAGGTACAAATTGACACACATGCTTGGAATGACATGGGGTTTTATTAGAACCAAAAAAATACAAAAGTTCAAAAAATGTCCGACAGATGGCGCTTCATCCGATCAGAATAGCAATAATTAGCATAACAAAGTAAGACAAAGCAAAGATGATGTTCTTTACAGGAAATGCTCAATATGTCCACCATCATTCCTCAACAATAGCTGCAGTCGAGGAATAATGTTGTGAACAGCACTGTAAAGCATGTCCGGAATTATAGTGAGGCATTGGCGTCGGATGTTGTCTTTCAGCATCCCCAGAGATGTCGGTCGATCACGATACACTTGCGAATTCAGGTAACCCCAAAGCCAATAATCGCACGGACTGAGGTCTGGGGACCTGGGAGGAGAAGCACGACGAAAGTGCCGGCTGAGCACACGATCATCACCAAATGACGGGCGCAAGAGATCTTTCACACGTCTAGGAGTATGGGGTGGAGCGCCGTCCTGCATAAACATCGTACGTTCCGGCAGGTGTTTATCAGCCAGGCTGGGGATGATGCTATTCTGTAACATATCGGCGTACCTCTCACCCGTCACGGCAGCAGTTACAAAACCAGTATAACGCATTTCCTCGAAGAAAAAAGGCCCGATAACGGTAGATGTGGAAAATCCAACTCGTGCAATGGAGTTTCCACGACAGTTCTAGGATTTTCGGTAGCCCAAATTCTGCAGTTGTGGACGTTGACATACCCTCGGAGCGTGAAATGAGCTTCGTCGGTCCACAACACGTTACTCAGCCAATCGTCATCTTCTGCCATCTTTTGAAACGCCCACATCGCAAATGCCCTCCGCTTCACTAAATCGCCAGGTACCAGTTCATGATGCCGATGGATTTTGTACGGATAGCATCGGAAGGTACGCCTCAGTGCCAACCAAACTGTAGTGTATGGAATCCAGAATGAGATTCTCACTCTGCAGCGGAGTGTGCGCTGATATGAAACTTCCTGGCAGATTAAAACTGTGTGCCCGACCGAGACTCGAACTCGGGACCTTTTCCTTTCGCGGGCAAGTGCTCTAGCATCTGAGCTACCGAAGCACGACTCACACCCGGTCTCACAGCTTTACTTCTGCCGAAGTTTCTGTGTATGGAATGCCGGTGAGACGTGCGACTGCACGAGCGCTTACTTCCCCGTGCATAGACGAACCCGCTACAGTCTCCATTTCTTCCTGAACTGTCTCAACAGCATTACGCCTTGTGATCGGTCGGTCACTACCAGGTCTATCGTCTAAACAACCCGTGGCTTCGAACTTCGAAATCACTCTCGCCACAGCTGCATTTGTCAACGGACCTTTATCCGTTCGAATCCCCTTCCTATGGCGATAGGATCGTAACGCTGAACTAGCACATTCCCCATTCTAATAATACAGCTTCACTAAAAGCGCGTTTTCAGGTAACGTCAACTTTTCAGGTAACGTCAACATGCTGCGACTGCTGGCGCATCTGATTCTCTCTCTCATTACAGCTCCTTTTATACACGATTGTCATGCGCAGTCACTGACGTTTTGCTGTCCAGCGCCATCTGTCTGACATTTTGTGAACTTTTTTTTTGTTCTAATAAAACCCCATGTCATTCCAAGCATGTGTGTCAATTTTTACCTCTCTATCTACATTATTCCGCGGTTTATTAAGTTTTCAAACTTATACTGACTTTTGGATCACCCGGTATATGACATGGGTTAGCGCCATTGGTTAGCGCCATCACAAAGCAATGACTAAGGAATGGATGCCGTTGAAGTACCGTTATATTGATGGCAAGATAAAAGTTCGCAAATCACACGTACTGCCGCAGGAAAGAATTGCATCATAAATATCGAAAGACAGACGTCCACGCCATCACAGGGCGATGAAATACAGTAACGGCGGCAGAAGAAAATTTGTGCCCGACCGGGGTTCATACCTGGACATCCTGCTTACTAGGCGGACGCGCTGACCATTGCACGATCGGGACACAACGGCCAGCCTAACTGCAGGACCTCTCTACACATGCTCCTAGACAATCAGCCCAGTTAAGTCATTTTAAATTATAAAACATATAGTTCACTACTGATTACTTTGTGAACAGGTGTATTAGTGTGCCTTTTAAGTGTACCATTAAAGGTTTCATTTTTCTTTATGTAATATAGCAGAAAACGCGAAAAGATCGTACAGTCGTATTTTCTGTTTTCGCTTTGCCGCAGTAAATCTATAGAATTTCGTTTAGTTGTTCTTTGCTCTCTCCAGCAATTTAACTGTAGCGGCCCTCATCATTATTTAACTAGCATTTCCGGAAAGTAGCGTAAAGTTTAAGTTGTTGTGTGGTCACCGCCAGACACCACACTTGCTAGGTAGTAGCCTTTAAACCGGCCGCGGTCCGTTAGTATACGTCGGTCCCGCGTGTCGCCATTGTCGGTGATTGCAGACCGAGCGCCGCCACACGGCAGGTCTAGTCTAGAGAGACTTCCTAGCACTCGCCCCAGTTGAACAGCCGGCTTTGCTAGCGATGGTTCACTGACTACAGACGCTCTCATTTGCAGAGACGACAGTTTAGCATAGCCTTCAGCTACGTCATTTGCTACGACCTAGCAAGGCACCATATTCAGTTACTATGTATTCTGTACAGATAATATTGTGAATCATGTACCGTCAAGAGCGACGTTCTTCGTTAATGGATTAAAGTTAAGTATCAAACTTATTATGTCCGCTTTCTGAATTCTAATTCCTTGTCATGTTCCAGACCTCACGTCAGTATAGCTCTTCCCTCCTCACGCCAGCCTGCGTGAGCTAAAACTCGTGGATTTTGGCCTTCTCTAGTAACACGGTGTTGGCTCTTCTGCCAACACAACATTGGCGACGATTGTAAAAATGGTGTTCTTATCTATACGGCCCTGATTTAATTGTTTAATGGCTTCGCCACGTTCTCCAGATGGACTGTCCGAATTTTATCGCAGGCATTACTGGATGCCCTTGGACAGCTCGTCCAGGGTCAACGTGCAATGCAAAACGGTGCGGCAGCCGCTGCTCCACTGCTAACGCAGCCACAACACGCACTTGCACCGCCCTTTAGACCTTTTCATGCTGCACTGGAAAGCTGGACGGAGTGGTCACGCCAATTTGGATTCCATCTCGCCGGCTACAGCATGCAAGGTAACGAGCGGCAGCCTTTTCTTTTGTCGCCCATCGGTGTGCAAACCTACCGTGCGATAGTCAAATTATTTCCCCAACGCGACGTAGCAACTCTGTCCAACGAAGAAATTTTGTCTGCATTAGATGGATATTTCAAACAATCAGTCAATGTAGTTGCGAAACGGTATACCTTCTTTCGTACAAAACGTACCGCAGGTCAGACTAATCGGGAGTGGGTTGCAAACTTGCAAGGCCTTACTAGGGTTTGTGCTTTTGTGTGTCAATGTGGACTGCCACATTCAGATACTATGGTATGTGATGCAATTGCACAGAACGTTTCTGATGTACGTATAAGGGAACAGATTTTGAAACTAGTCAATCCCTCCCTTCAACAGGTGATGGACATATTGGATCGGCAGAGCACCCTTGACTTTGCTCAGAAATCATTTCAAACTTTGCCAGCCGTGTGTCAGGTTAACCGACCCGCCGGGCGAGCTGCACGGAGCAGTAAATGGCCCTTGCGCCCGGCCACGCCGCTGCCGCCAGGCTCTCAGCCACGTGTGCCGCACTGGCAAGCAAATGCAGTGCTCAAATCATGCCCGCGGTGTGCTACTAAACATTTGCGTGATAACTGCCCGTCACGCCAAGCTATTTGCTTTTACTGTAATAAAAAAGGACATGTTCAGAGTGTTTGCCAGAAAAAGCTCAGATCAGAAACTCCAAACCATTCCAGGCCCTTTGCTTCGCACCAGAATCGGAATCGAACGAAGCATACTCAGGCTCGCGAAACTTCGCCCATGGAAATTCATGTCTTTCATTCCACTCCGCCCAGTGCCACTCTCTCTAACAATGACTGTGTTCGTCCCACAAATAGTGTGCGTCGACACTGCCGGAACTCCCATTCAAGTCGCAAGTGATTTTCTACCAGTGTCAGTTCACGTTGCACGAGGCAGTCGCTCTTGTCATCAGCAGGACAATAAATTTTTTGTCGACTTGGACATCAACGGCACAGTGATACCATTCCAGCTCGATACAGGAGCTGCAGTTTCACTGATCAATCAAAACACTTACAAACAGCTGGGCACACCTCTGTTGCGTGCCGCAAATGCTCAGTTAACTAGCTGTTCAGGTCAAGAGATCCCTGTGTTAGGACAGTGCAGCCTTCTTGCAACATACAAAGGACAAACAAAACTTGTGTCATTTTCTGTCCTTCGTTCTTCTTCTACAGTGAACTTGTTTGGTTTCGATTTATTTCAGTTGTTTAACTTGTCTGTAGTAAATAAGGTCCTATGAGTGAACCAGACTGTGCCTTCAGGCAGTGTTTCTCGTCTATGTGAAGAATTTGCAGACATTTTTGCACCGGTCCTCGGTTGCGCTAAGAACTATAAAGCACATTCGGAACTGAAAGTAAATGCACAACCGAAATTTTTCAGAGCGTGCAATGTTCCCCACACATTGCGTGATGATGTCGCAAAAACATTAGACGATTTGGAATCACAAGGTGTAATTGAACGTGTGCAGGCTTCTCTCTGGGCATCACCCTTAGTCATTTTGCCAAAACCTTCGGGAAAATTGGGACTTTGTGTGGACTTCAAGGCAACAGTGAATCCACAACTAGTGGTTGCAACTTTCCCTTTACCCCGCCCAGAAGAACTTTTTGACAAACTGTGCCCGGGCAAATATTTTTCGACGTTGGACCTAGCAGATGCGTACTTGCAAATACCGGTGGACGAAGAATCCCAGCGCGTTTTGGTAGTTAACACGCATCTTGGTTTGTATCAATTCAAACGTCTGCCATTCATGTGTGCATCCGCCCCTGCATTGTTTCAGCAATATCTACAAACTGTTTGTGAATCGGTGCCTACTGCAGCAAATTATCTGGACGATATTGTGATCTCCGGAAAGACGGAGGAAGAACATTTAGCCAATCTCAGAACATTATTTCAGGTCTTGCGACAAAATGGTCTTCGCTTACGGAAGGACAAATGTGTGTTTTTTGCTCGTGACTTGCCATACCTGGGACATGTACTCAATGCCCAAGGCATACATCCCAGTCCCACGCACCTCCGTGCCATACAAGACTTACCTTCGCTGCAGAATTTGAAGCAGCTATAGAGTGTGCTGGGAAAAATAAACTATTACCACAGATATATGCCGCATGCCTCTTCCATTTCAGCTCCACTTCATCGCTTACGCTGTAAAGGTGTTCCGTTCGTCTGGACGACAGAATGCGAACGCGCCTTTCTCCGGTTGAAATCGGCGTTGCTTTCCAATACTTGCCTTATGCCATTCGATCCCCAGAAGCCCCTTTTGTTGATGGTGGATGCATCGGAGTTCGGGATCGGTGCTGTGCTTGCGCACAAAGATGGCTCACACGATCGCCCTATTGCCTTTGCGTCCAAATTGCTCTCGCCTGCGCAAAGAAATTATTCACAGATCGAGAAAGAAGCATTGGCTGTCGTATTTGGTGTTACAAAGTTTCATGACTTCTTGTATGGTCGTCACTTTACCATAATTCACAGACCACAAACCTTTGACATCACTTTTTCATCCGAATAAACCTGTACCTCCACGTACAGCGCATAAATTCATTCGCTGGTCTGTTTTCCTCTCACAGTACCGCTACGATATCTTGTATTGGTCCACTGCTAAGCACGGAAACGCCGATGCGTTGTCCCGTTTGCCTGTTGCTGAGGATAGGGCATTCGATTCCTCCGAACTTGCTTGCATATTCATTGATTCAGAAACTGATGACATGGTCGAATCGTTTCCGATTGATTTTCGTCGTGTAGCTACAGCCACCACTGCCGATCCTGTCCTTGCTACCGTTCTGCGTTTTGTTGCTTCGCAATGGCCCTTGTCAAAGTTACGGGTCGGGGACCCGTTGGTTTGCTCATTTTTTGGTCACAAGGAGAGACTTTTTGTTTGATGTGGTGTTTTGCTGTTGCGTTCTAATAATGGTCAGTCCAGGGTCGTGGTACCACATTCGTTACAGTCCTCTGTCTTAAAGCTTCTCCACCCTGGACATTGGGGTATAGTGCGAACGAAACAACTTGCTCGTCAGCACTGTACTTGGTTCGGAATCGATGCTGCGATTACGAATATGTGCTCTTCTTGCATGCTGTGTGCCGAACAACAATCAGCACCACCGCGGAAATTCTTTGCATGGCCAAAAGCCGCTTTCCCTTGGCAACGCTTACACATCGATTTTGCTGGTCCATTCTGGAATGCTCGATGGTTGGTTGTGATAGATTCATTCAGTAATTTTCCTTTTGTTGTCCGGATGTCTTCCACGACGTCATCTGCCACCATCCAAGCATTATCTGCCATCTTTAGCATTGAAGGTCTTCCCCAGACAACTGTTTCCGACAATGGCCCACAGTTCACGTCTGCAGAATTTCAGTCATTCTGCAAGGCCAATGGTATTCAACATCTGACGTCCACGCCGTTTTCGCCACAGTCAAACGTTGCCGCTGAACGATTAGTTAGGACTTTCAAGTCACAGATGTTGAAGTTGAAAGAGTCGCATTCTCGGGAGGACGCGTTATTGCTCTTTTTGTTGTCGTATCGCTCTCACCTCCGAGATGGTCGCTCGCCGGCTGAATTACTCCACGGTCGCCATCATCGAACCTTGACGTCTTTGCTCCATCCGCCACATCAGGTTCCTGTGCAGCGGCAGACACCTGCTTTTGACACAGGCAACGTTGTCTACTACCGCCACTATCGAGGTTCACGGCGTTGGCTCGAAGGGCGCATTCTTCGCTGCCTCGGACGCGCTTTGTATTTGGTTTTGGGGGCCTCTGGTGAGGTGCGCCAGCATCTCAATCAGCTGCGCCTCTGTCGTGGCACGGGATCTGCCGCTCGCCATCTGCTTTCAGCGACGGTGCCGTCCGGTCAGCGCCCTGGGGACCCATCTACTGGCTCGCCTCAGCCTCAGGTGTTACCGACGCTGCCTTACATTTTGCCCCATGGTGACGCGCCGCCGCCACCGCCGCCGCCGCCTGTTCTTCCACCGGCGACGCCCGCAGTGGACGCGTCGCTGCAGCCGTCGGGCGCCTCCCAGGGTCACGCGCCGCCGATCGCTTCCCGTGACTCGTTGTCCTCCGACATGGAACTCTTGCCCGCTCCGGACCATATGTCGTCTTCGCCTGTCGGTTGCCCCAGCCCGATGGGGGTCGACCCTTCGGCCCCTCCTGTCTCTCTACGCGCGCATACACCGCATGTTGGCGTGCACCCTGGACTAGGTTTTCAGGCGTTCGCTAGCTACCCGCGGTCCGAATGGCAGGGTGCGCGTGGCACAGCCTCGCCTGTTGTTAGGCTTCCCACCTCGTCGCATACGTCAACATGGGGTCCTCCACACGGCGGGCGGAGGCCTTATACCACAACCGTCCGCCGATTTGCGGGGGAGGAATGTGGTGTCACCGCCAGACACCACACTTGCTAGGTGGTAGCCTTTAAATCGGCCGCGGTCCGTTAGTATACGTCGGACCTGCGTGTCGCCACTATCAGTGATTGCAAACCGAGCGCCGCCACACGGCAGGTCTAGTCTAGAGAGACTTCCTAGCACTCGCCCCAGTTGTACAGCCGACTTTGCTAGCGATGGTTCACTGACTACAGACGCTCACATTTGCAGAGACGACAGTTTAGCATAGCCTTCAGCTACGTCATTTGCTACGACCTAGCAAGGTGCCATATTCAGTTACTATGTATTCTGAACAGATAACATTGTGAATCATGTACCATCAACAGCGACGTTCATCATTAATGGATTAAAGTTAAGTATCAAACTTATTACGTCAGCTTTCTGAATTCTAATTCCTTGCCATGTTCCAGACCTCACGCCAGTATAGTTCTTCCCTCCTCAAGCCAGCCGGCGTGAGCTAAAACGCGTGCATTTTGGCCTCCTCTAGTAACACGGTGTTGGCTCTTCTGCCAACACAACAGGGGAGATCTTGACAGGTTAAGGAGGGAGAAGGGTAAAGAGAGGTGGGAAGTGGCAACAGGCAATAGGGGGAACAGGCCTAGAACTTTGTCTGGCAGCTTCGTGGTGAATGTGGAAAATAGATTTGTCCTGTAGCTTCAGTTGGAAGCTGGTGAGCCTCAAGCAGTTGCAGGTGCAGACAGGGCACAACAAACTTTCAGCAGCAAATTGAAAAGTAAGAATGTACGGAAATCAGTACAGAGAAAGAAAGTGTTGTTGTTAGGTAGTTCCCATGGAAGAGGTGCTGGCCAACTTTTGCAGGATGAACTAGGAGCAGATTACCAGGTTGGTCTGGAGCGAGTGAAAGAGTATTTAGGATCACTTTGCAAAGACTTCACTAAGGAAGACACCGTGGTTGTAGTGGGTGGGGCAGGTAATAGTATTGACAGAGATCCTGGGTACAGTACAGAGTGTGACCTGGCAAAGATTGCATCAGCATCGAAGCATGCTACTGTTGAGTTTGTATCTGTTCTTGGGCGCCATGACCGACCTCATTTGAACTCTTCTGTCAAGAGAGTTAATTTATAGTTGGAATTGTTGCTTATGTCGGGTGCAGGGTCACACATTGGTGTGGTTCCTGTTGATTCTGTCAATAGGTGGGATTATACTAGGCATGGCCTTCACCTCAACAGGAAGGGAAGGGTAAACTGACTGGGAAAATAGCAGCAAAGTTAAAGGGGTGGCACTGTCATGAGTGATAAAATACCAGTGGTTATAGGGTTCAGAAAAGACCCTTTTTTAGAGTAGCGAGGACAGAAAGAAACCAAATTTTAAGAGAGGTTAGGGCTCAGACAAACCATCCATTTGAGAAAGAAACCAAAAAACATACTTCTAGCTTATTACATCAGCATAAACAGCTATTGATTAAGAATTTACAACAGTCAGCAGATATTTTAACTGTACCCAATTTTAACTCAGTCAATGTGAAATGTCAGCTATCTTTATTTCACCAAAATATTCGAGGACTGAGAAATAAAATTAATGAATTAATTATCTGCATAGATGAATTAGTCTTCAAACCCAGCTGACATAATCTGCCTCTCTGAACATCATGTGACCACTGGTATAGAACTTTTAAGTGTTACAGGGTTTAGGTTAGCATCTCACTTTTGTAGATCAGAAATGGAGAGAAGAGGAGTTGCCACATTCATCAGGAACTGTCATAAATTTAAGAACATAGAAATTCATAAATTTTGCCTAGAAAAGCATACGAAAGCATGTGCAACAGAAGTAGAAATTCACAAAAATCCTTCATAATATTAAGTGTATATCGAGCACCTGCAGGCAACTTTAATCTGTTCATAAACCACCTTGAACCTGTACTGGCCCATTTAACAACCAAAAACAAAGAAATAGTGGTTGCTGGTGATTTCAATGTAGATTTCCTTAAAGACTCTCCCAATAAGAACTTATTTGAGTTAGTAACATTATCATTCAACTTAATTCTCACTGTAAAGTTCCCCACTAGGGTAGCCAATTGCTCACAAACAGCCATTGATAATATCTTTATAGAAAAGTCCAATGAACAAAACCATATTACAAAACCAATATTCAATGGCCTCTCAGACCATGACACGCAGTTCCTTCTGTTAAATCTTAATACTGAACAGGATATAAAATCTGTTAAATCTGAGCTCAAGAGGGTAATCAATACGCCAAAAATTGTTTATTTTAGGACACTCCTCAGAGACATTCACTGGACTGATGTTTACAGTGGTCATGGCATGAATGAAAAATGTAACACTTTTGCTAATAAAGTGCTTACCTTATTCGAACACTGTTTTCCCCCAAAACTTACCAAGGTTGGAGCAAAGTCTACAAAGAAGCCATGGATTACTCTAGGAATAGGGGTATCTTGTAAAACAGAAAGAAAACTGTATCTGTCAATCCGAAACAGTTCCGATGTTGATGCTACAGCACATTACTAGAAACACTACAAAATATTAGAGACTGTAATACGGACACCAAAGCAAATATATTACAAGGAAAAGATAGTCATATCAGATAACAAAATAAAGACTATATGGGATCTAGTGAAGGAGGAGACCAGTAGAACCAAACATGAAGAGGGACAAATAGCATTAAGAGTAAATGATACATTGGTGACAGACATGTATGGTGTTTGCAGAACTTTTTAACAAACATTTTATAACTGCTACTGACAAGATATCAGGTTCTGTAGATCCTGCTATGGAATACCTCAAACTAGACAAAATGGTTCAAATGGTTCTGAGCACTATGGGACTTAACATCTGAGGTCATCAGTCCCCTATAACTTAGAACTACTTAAACCTAACTAACCTAAGGACATCACACACATCCATGCCCGAGGTAGGATTCGAACCTGTGACCGTAGCGGTCGCGTAGTTCCAGACTGAAGCGCCTAGAACTGCACGGCCACACCGGCCGGCATAAGACTAGACATTTCAAGTCACTTCCATAATATGAATTTGACCCTCATTACCCCAGCAGAAATAATATCCATCATAAAATCATTAAAATCAAAAACATCTAGTGGGTATGATGAAATATCAACAAAATTAATTAGAGAATGTGATTCTGAGTTAAGTAACATATTAAGTTATCTGTGTAGCCAGTCATTTATCAGTGGAATATTTCTTGAATGGTTGAAATATGCTATAGTTAATCCACTGTTTAAGAAGGGAGGTAAAGAAATAGCATCAAATTTCCGTCCAATTTCACTTTTGCCAGCATTCTCAAAAATTTTAGAAAAAGTAATGTACAATCGGCTTCACAACCGTCTTATCTCAAATTAACATGCTGTCAAAGTCACAGTTCGGATTCCTTAAGGGTTCTGATATTGAGAAGGCTATCTACACTAACAGTGAAAATGTGCTTAATTCAATAGACAAAAAATTGAAGGCAACAGGTATATTTTGTGATCTGTCAAAGGCATTCGACTGTGTAAATCACAATATCCTTTTAAGTAAATTAGAATATTATAGAGTAACAGGAAAAGCTGCAAAATGGTTCAAATCTTATATCTATGGCAGTAAACAAAGGGTGTTATTAGGAAAGAGACATGTATCAAGCTATCAGGCATCATCCAACTGGGAACTAATTACATGTGGGGTCCCACAAGGTTCCATTTTAGGGCCCCTTACTATTTCTTGTGTATATCAATGACCTTTCATCAGTAACATTACCAGAAGCCAAGTTTGCTGATGATACAAACATTTCAACAAATAACAAATCAAGTGTAGTCTTAGAAAGGTCAGCTAATAAAATATTTGTGGACATTAATCACTGGTTCCTAGCCAATTCTTTGTGACTAAACTTTGAAAAAACACACTATATGCAGTTCAGAACTTGTAATGGGTGTCCCACAAGTATATGCCTAACATAAGATGACAAGCAGATAGGAGAAGTGGACAGTGTTAAATTCTTGGGATTACAGCTTGATAATAAATTCAACTGGGAGGAGCACACCACAGAACTGCTGAAGCGTCTTAACAAATCTCTATTTGCAGTGTGAATTGTGCCAGACATAGGGGATATAAAAATGAAAAAGCTGGCTTACTATGCTTACTTTCATTCCATAATGTCATATGGGATTATTTTTTGGGGCAATTCATCAATCCAGGCTAAAGTTTTCTGGGCACAAAACGTGCAGTAAGAGTTGTATGTGGTGTGAACTCAAGAACATCTTGCAGAAGCCTGTTTAGGGAACTAGGGATACTAACTACTGCTTCCCAATATATTTATTCCTTAATGAAATTTGTCATTAAAATATATCACTTTTTCAAACCAACAGCTCAATTCATGGAATCAATACTAGAAATAAGGATAATCTTCACAAGGATTTAAAGTCACTTAGTCTTGTACAAAAAGGTGTGCATTATTAAGGAACACACATCTTCAATAACTTGCCAGTAGCCATAAAAAGCTTAACAACCAATGAAATTCAGTTTAAGAGAAGCCTAAAGGATTTATTGGTGGTCAACTCCTTCTACTCCATTGATGAATTTCTCAGTAGAACCAACTGATTTGTATATATAACTTCTGCACAATTTCAGTGCAGTAATGTGTTCATTGTAAATAAGTGTGTGTGTGTGTGTGTGTGTGTGTGAGTACAATCTAACTTCTGCACCAGTTCAGTGCAGTAATGTGTTCATTGTAAACAAGTATTTAGTAGTTGTATTACATGTTCATTACCTTATATATAAATAAAAAACTTTTTTATTTAAAATTCAATGCATTAGTATATGTTAAATGATTCTTTCATATAGCGTTCATTAAAAAATGACAACCATGCCACTTGGGACCTGCGGAATGGTACATTAGCTTATTTGTTTGCATTGTAAATATTTGTCATGTATTGTTGTTTCTCTGACATGTTCTACATCCTGGAGGACCTCCTCACTACGGATCAATTGGAATGAAAGTAAATCTAATGTAACCTAATCTAATCAGACGCAAATTCCCATCTTCGCCGCATACCACACACGCGGTACCCCGCCGTCGTTTATTCCATTCGCTCGCAGCCACTATGTATTACCGTGAGGGTTTGGAGGATGACGTGCGTCTGGCACTAAAAATTTTCGATGGTCCATCAAGACCTGAATAATTGTACAGGATGTTTCAAGAGGAATATTAAATGTTGTAGGAGGTGGTAGTATAGACAAATTGCAGAAAAAATGCCATATAACATGTGTCCAATTTTTATTGAGTACAGATAGCTGGGTTCAATGCATTTTTGTTCCGTTTGTTGGTCCTTACAAGGGCTCTGTTGTCTACAAATCACTGAAAATGAGCTTCCAGCATTTTTGGAAGAGGTTCCTTTGCCTACAAGAAAGTATATATTCCTCCAGTATCACGGGGTTCCTGCACATTCTAGTCGTCAGGTGACACATCATCCAAACCTAACATTTCCCGGAAGATAGATCAGTAGATATGGGTACTTTTCTTGGCTACCAAGGTCTCCGGACTTTATCTATTTGGATTTTTGCCTGTGTGGATGGTTGAAAGGCGAAGTCTACAAAGAAAAAGTACAGCCAAGAGCCGATTTGATCGTTCGGGTTATGAATAGTGCATCCCTTCTAAAAGAACTGAAAGTCGACCTCGGAAGGGCTACACGTGGTGTTAACAAGGAAAGTCAAAAGGGCATTGAAGTTGGTGGGGGAATTTTTGAAAATAAACTGTGAACGTCCTCATTTGCCTTTGCTTTTTAGGGTTACGTACTAATAGCTGTATCTCTGTACTCAATAAAAAGTGGACACATTTATATGGAATTTTTTATGCAATTCGTCTATACCACCACCTGCTAAAACATCTACTATTCTTCCTGAAACACCCTGTATATGCATGAATGTGTGGTGTCTGTTCTTTCGGACATGTCCGGAAGAAAAGACACCACGAATCCGGTTTCGAACCTGGGCAGGCACAATTTTTCATATGCTGCCGTAGCTGTAATTTTAACGCCCTGTGACAGCTTGGACATCCTTCCTTCGACATTTAATTGATTAACAAGGCAGTCTGTTTCGAATCGTAGAGTCCGAAAGAACGCACACACACACACACACACACACACTCACGCGCGCGCGCGCATATATACTTCTGTCTTAAGTGATATTCGGAAAGTGTTTGGCAACTCAGTGACGGACTGGAGCTGCATTAACCTGCCCATTTCACTAGATATAGTTGTAATTTTCTGAACAATTCATGTTTAAAAAGTGACAGCGATTTGGAAAACTTACGTTTGCGTGATGGTTACTCTAAGCGAGGGTGTGTCCCACCGTTTACTTTGTGGGAAACCTGCTTCTTTCTGCCTCAGCCTATACTACAGCAATGAGTGAATTCTCACATTCTTGACACCTCACTGGATGTACGACTGCAACCGTAGCCAAAGATTCAAATCCCGCTGAAAAAGTATATTACAAGTTAAATGGTTTTGCTCCACCTCTACTGTCATTGAAAGCGGTCACAACGAAATTAAGTGTGGGAATCCTACGAAACCCTGAAGTTCATACTGCAGTGCTGCGCAGATGAAAAAAGTAGTTTTTCACAATTATCAGATTTGAGATGGAGCTCGCCAGATTTCACTAATTATGACTGATTTGTTAATTGTTGGTTCACAGGCAGTTTTCTGGCGCTTATCGTAACTATCTTTTGAATGTTAGAGCTGGAAGAATAGAAACATCAGATTTTCGCCTTATGGGATATTCGAATTCAACTTAAGTCTTCACATTTCGAGCAACGGCAGAATATGCGTCAAACTGACAGCAAGAAGCCCGGTCAAGTCTGCCTTCTGATTTTCTCTTGAGATGTGATAAAAGGACATCAGTTAATGCTTTTGAGTCCACGAACGTCGTTCCACGCTGGAAATACAACTACTCTCGTCTCTTGTGTTGCGATTTATCTGTCATAGAGGCTACTGGGCCAATAAGTAAGACACATATGCCGCACCTTTCCGCTAGCTCCGAGATAGTTCCGTTTCAGCCGCGCTCGCGAGTGGCCGCTGTTAACTGTTGCGCTGCACTTCAGAGTTTACATCGCTGTACTTTGCTTCGCCGAGTGCCGTCCGTCCGTTAATCTCCGTGTTTGTTCCTGTTCCTTGTGATCTGATCGCTCTTTCTGGTCTTGCTGCTGCTACTTGGAATTTCGGTTGTTTAACCGAAATTGCTTCGCTGGATTAACCATGGCTACAAACCTCAGGAAGAATACTCTGGTATTTGCGTTTGACAAGGAATCCCGTCCTGTTCAGCTGACATCCCTGGAAATAGATGACTGGATTACACAGGTAATTGGACTAAATTCTGAAACCGTTCATACCTGGCAACTGAATCAGGAAAAATACTGTGTTTTTGTCAAGTTAATCAGTGCTTCGTCTGTTGATAAAGTGTTACGAAAGTGGGGCTATGAAGTAGATTTTGTGCATAGAAATGGTTATAAAAGTAAGGTTTCCATCTATAGAGTGGACATTCATTATAAAACCGTTCGTGTCTTGAATCTTCCCATTGAAATTGAAAATGATAAGATTAAGGAAGCTCTTTCAAACTAAGGAGACGTTAAATCGTTTGCAAATGAAAGATGGTCGCCTCGCTTTAAACTGCAGTGTTTTAACGGGGTCCGCAGTGTAGAGATGGACGTTAAGACGAATATTCCGTCTCACATAACTGTTTGTGGGTATAAGGCACAAATGGTTTATACAGGTCAGGAAGCTACATCTCATATATGTAACGAAACCGGCCACTTCAGACAGGAATGTCCGCGGCGAACTGTTGTTCTTAAAAGTAATTTGATACAGCGTCAGAAGCTTACCTTAAATGATCTGTTACCAAAGAATAGCCCGGAACAACTGGTTGAGGATGTTAACGCAGCAGGCCAAGCTGATGTGTCCCTTCACGATAACAGTCCATTTCCCCCGTTAACAACAAAAGGAAACCCTGTTGCCACTACTCGTGAAACTGAAATGCAACCGAAAAACGACCTCTGGAGATAACTGATAGTTGTTCAGAGGACGAGCTGTCTTGTCCCACTCCCTCACTTCGCAAGCAAAAACAGTGCGATGAGGAGGCAGAGGAACCTGAAGGCAAAATGCGAATGGAAACTAATGAACAGAAAGATAATACACATACGGTACCAGAAAATGAAGGGGTGTAAACAGCATTAATTTGCAAGAAACAACAGGTGCAGTAGCCGACTGCAAAGATCAGAATCTATCTGACAATAAACAAATTCAGGGAGAGGTTGCAAAACTGCAGTCTCCATTGGTTTCCCTCGATCAGAAAGTGAGTGAAATTAATAAAGAACGAGGAAGTGGTGGCCAAACTGAAATCACGGTCAACACCTCAGGGCAGGCGCCGGCAACCGTAATTGCGAAAGCGTCTGCTGCTGCTCCAGATAAGCTGCGAAGTAAAATACCGACGCAACCAAATGAGAATGTAGCTCGTAACCAAGGGAAGGGAAAATCCGGTAGGGGCGACCCTAGCCCAAAGAATGTTCAGTCCGAAACGGTCGTACACGAATCACTGGAGGAAAAATCAGAAAGTTTACCAGGAAATCATTCTGCTCGCGTTACAAGAGAAAACATCAGAAGTAGAAAAAAACGGGACAGTAACTAATAAACAGATGGAAGTGTTATTCCATGTTCAGCCTTCCGAGAAAACTGTTACAGCTTAGCTGAACCCTGAACCTAAGGAAACTAAATTAGTTCATCAAAACAACTACATAGTGAAACCACAATGACGCAATCTTATTCTGTCACCACTATAAACATGAATAAAATCACGACCGGTTTGAAATTATCAGCCCTTAATGAATTTTTGTACGAATCCGCGGCTGATATTGCCCTGTTACAAGAAGTTCTAATTTCGGATTTGGTAATTCCCGGCTTTGTCAGTTACATAAATGTGTCTCCCGAAACAAGTGCTGGAACAACTATTTTGGTGAGGGAAGGGATTACAGTAAGCGAGGTGGAACGACTGGAGTCCGGAAGGGGAATAGGACTAAATATCTATGATGTGACTATCATCAACTTGTACGCCCCTTCAGGAAGTTCTCATCGAGCTCACAGGGCACGTTTCTTCAAAGATGGCCTGATATACTTGTTAAGGAAATCGCCAAGACAGTTATTACTTGGAGGTGATTTTAATTGTGTTTTAAATCGAAAAGATCAGTTACCTAATTTTAATTTCTCAAGTGAACTAAAACAACTAGTTACTGGTTTAGAATTAAAGGATATATGGGAAATCAAATACCTCTCCACTGTTGAGTTCACTTATGTCACGGCAACATCACGTAGCAGGATTGATAGACTATGTATTTCTAAAAATCTTGAAACTTCCGTGACAAAAGTAGAAACCATTCCTACGTACTTTTCAGACCATTCAAGTGTCTTAGCTTGCATAAATCTAACAATACAGCCGGTTCGCCGATTCAAGAGTCAGTGGAATTTGAACACTTCCTTGTTGGTAAATCATGATTTAGAAGATCTGATTAAAGAAACATGGGCAGTATGCCTGCGAGCCCTTAGTAGATATGCCACTGCTATTGACTGGTGGGTTAAAATGGCAAAGCCAAAGTTGAAGAAAGTTCTTATTCAATACAGTGCCCAGAGCGCAAGGGAAATGAAATGCACTATAGAGTATTACTATTCCGTTTTGAGAGATCTATATGATCAAGTCTCAGCAGGTTCCTCACTTCGGATAGCAGACATCAAAAAAGTCAAAGCCAAGTTACTTAATATCAAGAGAAGTCAAATGGAAGGGTTGAAAATAAAATCGAAGGCAAATTCGGTATCAGAAGATTAAACTACTTCCCTATATCATTTAGTGAAGCATACGAAAAACGGGAGAAGGACTTTTATTGATGAAATTCGAACAAAACACGGTACGACTCTCAGAACCCAGCAGGATATCATGGACGAGATTTATCGCTATTATTGCGAGCTATATTCTGTACATCAAAGTAGTGATGCTTCCTTGGAAGAATTCGTTGACATCCTAGCCCCACAGCTGACAGAAGATGACAACGAAAATTTTCTCGAGGTTGTCAGTGAAGAAGACGTGTATGAGACTCTGTGCGCCTCACCACCAACAAAATCCCCAGGACCGGATGGTCTGTCAGCAGAATTTTACATGCGTTACTGGCCAATAGTAGGTGCGAAAATCACGGACATTGTAAATGAGGTTATTCAGGGTAAAATGATTCCGGCTGAGTTTAAGGAGAGTAAAACTGTTCTGGTGCCAAAAAATAATGGAAACAAAGATTTAAATAATTTTCGTCCAATTTCGCTGCTGAATTCTGATTATAAATTAATAGCTAGAATAATAAACAAGAGAATTTCATGGCTTACAGATAAAATTATTAGTCAACATCAGAACTGTGCGCAAGGCAGAACCATTTTTCAAAATCTAGCGGAATTCAGGGATATCATTGCAAAAACTTCGGTAGCAAACATAAAGTGTGCTTTATTGTTTTTAGATTTTTATAAAGCGTTCGAAGTAGTAAGTCATGAATATCTTCTACAGACATTGAAGAAAATAGGTTTCAACGATAGGGTCATACAGTTGATAAAGAACATAGCAACTGGAATAAATGCTAAAATAGCGGTGAATTGTCAACAATCCAGGCTGATGCAAATACAACGAGGTGTTCCTCAAGGAAGTCCTCTGTCCATGTCGCTCTTCGCCATTTCGCTGGAACCTTTCCTCCGACATGTCCATACTAGATTAAAAGGCTTAGCATTATCAGGAAATAAAACAGTTATAAGAGCCTATGCTGACGATATAGGGGTCATTATAAGGAACAATGACGAGGTAACCACGCTAGCAACAGTGATTGATTCGTACTGTAGAGCATCTGGAGCCAAGGCAAACGAAAAAAAAAGTAAGATGTTAAATCTCAGAGGTTTTGATAATATAAACGTCGAGTGGGCAAAATTAGTCCGGCAACATAAAACACTTGGGATCATCCTGACAGCATGCCCTATGAAAATGACGGCTTTAAATTGGAAAGTTGCACCAGATAAAGTGCAAGGAGCCATTGTAGAGAATTTAACTCGATATATGAACCAAGTTCAAAGAACACAGTATATCAACTCATGCATCCTTGCTAAGGCTTATTATACTGCCCAGCTGTTTCCAATACCGAGAATGATAGCGAGGAGAATAATGTCTAAAATCACCAACTTTTTGTGGAGAGGTGAAGTGTTCAGAGTACCTGCTAAAGTAGCCACATTAGATCCTAAAAATGGTGGACTAGGATTAACTGATATAACGGATAAAGCCTCTGCTCTTTTTATCAAAAGGCAAGTTAATTTAATAAGAGACTCGCGAGAAAGCATAACCAGCCAACTTTTCGAGGTCATTAAACCTCCAAGCCTGCTTCCCCCGATTGACGTGCAGAATATCAACAGTCGCTTACAGCACGTGAGGATTTTCTATGTTGAGTTTAGTTACGTCAGTGTCGAACTCAGGCACTCCCGACACTTAACATCGAGAGCCATAATGCGGGAACGAAAGAAAAGCGAAGGAAGGAACAAAATAGAACGACAATTTTCAAACATTGAGTGGACTGAGATTTGGAAAAACATTAGTTCTAATGTGCTCACGTCTAATATAAAAACGTCATGGTACAAGACAGTTAATAACATAGTTTGTACCAATGAAAGACTGCATGCAATCGGACTCTGTGAAACAAATTTATGTCGACAATGCCATCTAGTTGACACAGTAATTCATAGATATACTTGCAGTGGTCACATGAATAGTTGGAAGTGGATCCGGGAGCAAATACAATCCTGGAAATGAAAAAAAGAACACATTGACACCGGTGTGTCAGACCCACCATACTTGCTCCGGACACTGCGAGAGGGCTGTACAAGCAATGATCACACGCACGGCACAGCGGACACACCAGGAACCGCGGTGTTGGCCGTCGAATGGCGCTAGCTGCGCAACATTTGTGCACCGTCGTAGTCAGTGTCAGCCAGTTTGCCGTGGCATACGGAGCTCCATCGCAGTCTTTAACACTGGTAGCATGCCGCGACAGCGTGGACGTGAACCGTATGTGCAGTTGACGGACTTTGAGCGAGGGCGTATAGTGGGCATGCGGGAGGCCGGGTGGACGTACCGCCGAATTGCTCAACACGTGGGGCGTGAG
Source organism: Schistocerca serialis cubense (assembly GCF_023864345.2). Classification (NCBI taxonomy): domain Eukaryota; kingdom Metazoa; phylum Arthropoda; class Insecta; order Orthoptera; family Acrididae; genus Schistocerca; species Schistocerca serialis. The sequence continues at coordinate 30,874,209 of NC_064640.1, forward strand.
GTCTCCACAGTACATTGATGTTGTCGCCAGTGGTCGGCGGAAGGTGCACGTGCCCGTCGACCTGGGACCGGGCCGCAGCGACGCACGGATGCACGCCAAGACCGTAGGATCCTACGCAGTGCCGTAGGGGACCGCACCGCCACTTCCCAGCAAATTAGGGACACTGTTGCTCCTGGGGTATCGGCGAGGACCATTCGCAACCGTCTCCATGAAGCTGGGCTACGGTCCCGCACACCGTTAGGCCGTCTTCCGCTCACACCCCAACATCGTGCAGCCCGCCTCCAGTGGTGTCGCGAAAGGCGTGAATGGAGGGACGAATGGAGACGTGTCGTCTTCAGCGATGAGAATCGCTTCTGCCTTGGTGCCAATGATGGTCGTATGCGTGTTTGGCGCCGTGCAGGTGAGCGCCACAATCAGGACTGCATACGACCGAGGCACACAGGGCCAACACCCGGCATCATGGTGTGGGGAGCGATCTCCTACACTGGCCGTACACCACTGGTGATCGTCGAGGGGACACTGAATAGTGCACGGTACATCCAAACCGTCATCGAACCCATCGTTCTACCATTCCTAGACCGGCAAGGGAACTTGCTGTTCCAACAGGACAATGCACGTCCGCATGTATCCCGTGCCACCCAACGTGCTCTAGAAGGTGTAAGTCAACTACCCTGGCCAGCAAGATCTCCGGATCTGTCCCCCATTGAGCATGTTTGGGACTGGATGAAGCGTCGTCTCACGCGGTCTGCACGTCCAGCACGAACGCTGGTCCAACTGAGGCGCCAGGTGGAAATGGCATGGCAAGCCGTTCCACAGGACTATATCCAGCATCTCTACGATCGTCTCCATGGGAGAATAGCAGCCTGCATTGCTGCGAAAGGTGGATATACACTGTACTAGTGCCGACATTGTGTATGCTCTGTTGCCTGTGTCTATGTGCCTGTGGTTCTGTCAGTGTGATCATGTGATGTATCTGACCCCAGGAATGTGTCAATAAAGTTTCCCCTTCCTGGGACAATGAATTCACGGTGTTCTTATTTCACTTTCCAGGAGTGTAGCTCTGATTACAAGAACATCCCCTGAGTATATATCGCTGTCATTGATACACAGGCCTGAAGCACGCTATTTCCCAGAAGCAAAAAATAACGCTGTGTACTGGTTGCTGGGAAATTTTGTTAACTACGTCCTTAACAAATTAGGATCCGATAGCATCATAGAGTTCAAGGTACACATGCTGTGTGAGTTCCACAAAATTAGAAGCTATTCGAATCACAAGAAAAAGTTCGGTAATATGTTAAAAATTGTATTTGAAAGAATGGGCATTGGTTAATATAAAAAAGAAGGCTGTGTTGACAGTGATGTATTGTAGTTACCTTAAGGATACTATTTACGATTTTACAATATATTTATGATGTGTGCTTTTTCTACTTCAGAGAGTAGTGTTTGAAATTTATAAGCTAATGTACAGAACTTATGTGACATTGATGTTGTGTGTCTAATAGTGTCAAAACACAAAACATTAAAGGTGCATTATTGGCTTATACTAGAAATTTGGAAATAGACAGTTTTTATAGAAATGTCCTTATCGATTGGTTAAAACCATAAGATTCTATCTGATATATGTAATATTCAATGGCTGACACATTGCCCTGTTCATTTTTGCACTGTGATGTGTAAGTCAGTTTCGCAATGAAAGTCTGATTATAGGCCTATAGATCTGATCACTTCAGATACTTAAGATTAAATTAATGTCCAGAAAGTGTAGTTGGAAGGCAAGTCAACTTTATTATATATCTCCTTTCCGCCATTCTGAAGTATTTCAGAAATTGCCTAATACGATTATTAAATTGTTTTATAATTAAAGTTATCCCACGAACTTGCTGATATCCATCATAAAGAAATTATGCTTCTGTAAAGATTGCAGCTCATGTAATTCAAAGTGCAGATTTTACTTCTTCAGGTTGAAGTTGGAATGCCCTTAAAAAATTTTTTCTTGATATTTAACGTAATTCTTTTAGGTAATTTAGTCAGTAACACAATCTTCTGTTGTCTTTCCTTAACGTCAGCGTAATTGAAATGATCAAACCGTTTTGTTTAAATAACTTCATGTATGTATAACTTAGTATGTATTTGGAATGTGTAACATTGTTTTTTTAATAAATGTCTTTATGAAAAAAAAGAGGTAATGTGCTTGCCTACTAGGTACAAGCTGCTTTCGTTCGCCTTTGGAGATTCGCTGAAAGCAAGGATTTTAATTCTTCTATAGCAGAGCTACAAGCGGGCATGTAGAATTTCAATAAGGCAATTGTAAGACAACGCTCAAGCAAAGTTCGTCTTCCGACTTTCATTACCCGTTAGTGTCAGAGAGAAAACCTTATGGTACTGCAAATATTCATAATGACACTTTTGTTTTCTGCCGACATATGTTTTGTTGTTGTGACTACGTAATTTTATCTATGATCTGCCACATTTTCATAATATTCGAGCATGATACAGGACATGAAGTAAATATATACCTTTTCGGAGTCAAAAATTGGTAATATCCTACCAATTCGTATTAAAACAGGCACAATCGTGTTACCGGCACTTAATGCTTTATTGAGGTAGACTGCCGTCGTGATGTTTCTATAGTAAGTGAATTTTAATTTATATTACTATAGTGAATATTTTAATTGTGTTTTCCATAATTTTATTGAACATAACGGTAATCATCAAAGAGAAATTAATAAGCAACAGTATATTCTTCCGCAATATGTAAAACAATCTGACGAAGCTAAAGTAGTTTACCAATTCTACGCCTGTAGAAACTTACTGGATCTAACGATGTCATTAAACCAGTGTAGTTTGAAGAGCATTTTCGTCTAGAAATGAATTGCCTTAACGGTTGATCGATGAAGAGCGGGAAAGATGTGTATGTGCGGATGGATATGTGTGTGTGTGCGAGTGTATACCTGTCCTTTCCCCCCCCCCCCCCCCCCCCCAAGGTAAGTCTTTCCGCTCCCGGGATTGGAATGACTCCTTACCCTCTCCCTTAAAACCCACATCCTTTCGTCTTTCCCTCTCCTTCCCTCTTTCCTGATGAAGCAACCGTTTGTTGCGAAAGCTTGAATTTTGTGTGTATGTTTGTGTGTCTATCGACCTGCCAGCGCTTTTGTTTGGTAAGTCTCATCATCTTTGTTTTTAGACACACTTATAAAATTTGTTATTAATAACTCATCCCAGTTAAAAAATAACAGCAAAGTGCATAGCTACAACACTATAAGAAAGAATGATCTTCACTATTCTGTGTTAAATCTGACTTTGGCACAAAAAGGGGTGAATTATGCTGCCATAAAAATCTTTGGTCATCTGCCAAATAGCACTAAAAGTCTGACAGAAAGCCAACCAACATTTAAAAACAAATTAAAAGAATTTCTGAATGACAACTCCTTCTACTCAATACATGAATAGTAGATATGAAGTAGTAACTGAAAAAAAAGTTAATTACAAAAGTGTACAACTCTGTTTCCGCCATTTGCCGATAGGTGGCGACAACGGTAAGTAACGGTTGAAAGGAACAGATTACAGACATCAGGCAGTTAGCTTGTACCTCGGTCAACATAACCTCATTCAAATATTTGTCGATTTGTGTCTGCATCATAAAGTTGTTCTTCATTGAAAATGTCAATTTACGAACCTAATTCTCGTCATTTGCGGGAGGTGTTACTGTTTTGTTTCAATTAGAAGAAAACAGCGCCTGAGTCTCATCGAATGCTCTCAAGTATGTATGGTAAGGACGCTATTAGTGAAAAACATGTCGTGAGTGGTTTCAACACTTCAAGAATTGATTGATTGATTGATTGATTTCTTTATTAATCCATGTAACAATTTACATTGTGTGGATTTCGTCAGCAAAAACATATACAATACAATATACCTACAATTATACACATAAAATTAGTATTTACACACATTTTTGAGGTATCTTAAATTAGTTTTATATCCTTATGTAATTTGTAATTTTCTTATAGTACTGTACAATTTTTGATTACATATCATAATTATTTCCTCATGTATTACAATGCAGGCTACTTTAATTACACTACATGTTTTAATTCAGATAGTCCGTTACTGCGTAATAACTTTTATTTAATAAAAAAAATTTTAGTTTTGTTTTGAACTGTCCGATTGTGTCAATATCTCTTATTTTTTGGGGTAATTTATTATATAATTTAACAGCATTGTACAACAAGCTCTGCTGAGTTTTAACTTTATTTTTCCTCTCTAGATGCAGATTGAATTGGTTTCTAGTTTCATAGCTGTGTACTAATGAATTTTTCATATAGCAGTCAATATTTTTTTTTACATACATAACACTCTGAAAAATGTATTCACAGGGGACAGTTAGGATTTCCAGCTTTTGGAAATGTTCAAGGCAGTGAGCCCTACTGCCACTCTTGGTTATTATACGAATTGCTCTTTTTTGTAATTTGAAAACTATTTGAATATTTTTACTGTTGACTCCCCAAAATATTATTCCATAGGTAATAACAGAGTGGATATAAGAAAAATATACAGATCTGACACATGTAGTATCACAAACTGCAGTCAGAATTCTCAGAGCATAGCATGCTGTAGCGATTCTGTTACTAAGTATTTTAATATGTTCTTCCCACTTTAACTGACTGTCAACATGCATACCAAGAAATTTTGTGTAGTCTACACATTCTATAGTTTCATTGTTTAACTTAAAGTTGTTAAAGTGTGGTTTTTTGCAGACATAGAAGTTAACAGCATTTGTTTTTTTAAGATTTAGTGTTAGTTTATTATTGGATGCCCACTCACGTACACTGTTTAGTGTTTGTTCGGCTTTTTCTTTTAGTGCATCTGGTGATTTGTCACTGATTAGAACATTTGAGTCATCTGCAAACAATATTGTTTGTCCATGCTTGATGCTCTGTGGGAAGTCGTTTATGTAAATGAGGAATAGTACTGGGCCAAGGACACTACCCTGTGGGACACCTATATTTACATAATTTGGGTCTGAAGTATACTTTACAATATAGTTTGAGCAACTTGAAATATGTGAGATTTCAGTTATCTGTCTTCTATTTTTTAGATATGACTGGAACCACTTTTTCACACGTCCCCTAATTCCAAGTTCATCTAACTTATTTAACAATATGTTGTGGTCTACTGTATCAAACGCTTTAGTTAGATCAAGAAATATACCTGTTGTGTAGTTCCCTTTATCTAATGCTTCTAGAATGTGTTTTGTGAGGTGTGCTGTTGCTGATTCTGTGCTTTTCCCTGATCGAAATCCAAACTGGTCAACAGACAGTAAGTTGTATTTATTTAAATAATTGATTAGCCTATCTTTCATAATAGTTTCTAATATTTTTGCAAAGCATGATAGTAGAGAAATTGGCCTATAATTTTCAATTATTCCTGCATCACCTTTTTTGAAGAGAGGTAGTAATTTCGCATATTTTAAATAGTCTGGAAAGTAGCCCTGCTTGAAAGATTGATTTATAATATCAACTAAAATTGGAAGTAGGCTCTTGATACAGTCCTTAATTATAAAAATGGGGACTTCATCCAGACCAGCTGAGTTTTTGTTTTTCAGTTTGCTGACTGCTTTATAGACTTCTTCCTGTGTTGTAGGGAATAACACCATTGAGTGTGATACACCATTATTTGGCTTTTTGACCTGAGGGGCTGTTAGAAAATTTTCCTGTAATTTTATTCCTATGCTACTAAAATAATCATTTATATAGTTTGCCAAATATATTGGGTCTTTTATTAAAGTCCCTTCCTCTTTGATTTTCAAGTTTGACAGATTCATTTTCCTGGTACCAGTTTCCTGCTTCACAATCTTCCATACTGCCTTATTTTTGTTTTCAGCAGAGTGCACTATTTTGGAGTTATGAGCTCTCTTTGCTGCAAACAATATTTTCCTATATGTTTTCCTATATCTTTTATAAAAGAGTGAGAAAGCAGGATTAGTTTGGCTGTGTTTAATGGAGCTCAGGTACTTTAGTGTTTCAGATGATTTTTTGATTCCTTTTGTGACCCACTTGCTTTTTCCTGCTGTTGGTAATGGACATAATACTTTAGGAAATGTTTCTTCAAAATTTAATTTAAACAATGTCATGAAATTTTTGAATTTTTCATTTGCATCTACCTCTGAGTATACTGAGTCCCATGTTTGTCCTGCTATCTGTTTGGCAAACTCATGTCTATTTTTTTTAGAAAAAATTCGTCTGTAAATATGCATTTTCTTTGTTTCTTCTGGAGCCACTTTTATATTAATGATTTGAGCTGAGTGATCAGATAATCCTAGCTCTGCTACCACCACCTCACAGTTTTCTTTGCCTAAATCTGTTAATACCTGATCAACAGCTGTCTTTGAGTATTTTGTTATTCTGGTTGCACTGTTAACCATTGGAACTAAATTGAAACTTTGAGCAAGACTTTGTAATGAGTCCCATGTAGAATCAGGATTCAGTTTATCCACATTTAGGTCTCCACATATGAGAATGTGGTTCTTTGGAGTGGATATCTTGTCAAGAACATGATTAAGTTTGGAGAAAAAGATATTGAAGTCTCCACTAGGAGATCTGTATATACATAAGATAATCAAATTCCTACACCTGTATTGGTCCCTGATTTCAACTGCTGCCAGTTCAAAATGTTGCTCTTCACTGATTACACATAAATCGCTTCTGGTCTTATACTGATAATTTTGTTTTACATAAATACAACACCCTCCACACTTCATAGAAGTCCTACAGTATGCACACGCTAAATTATAAGACTGCAAGACTAACTGATTAATTTCAGCCTCATTGCACCAATGCTCAGTGAGACAAACAACTGAGCACTCTGTAGACTCCAGCTCCACTTCTAGCTGTTGGGTCTTATTTGCTAGGGAACATATATTTTGGTGAACAACTGTTAAGTAATTTTTTCCACCGCTATTTGCATTACCACTTTTTTTCGTTTTAATGTCGTTCTGTTTTGGTTCAACTGCTTCCTTATTACGATTACACTCACGTTTTTTGTTTGCATATGTTATTCTTGGATAGTCACCCCCTGCAGACCGTATTAGTTTCCCTTATTTTTTATAATTTTACATAAATCCAGGAGCATTTTACTGAAAGTCATTGCACCTAGTCTGTTTAGGTGCAGGCCATCCCTACCCAGACATTTGTCGTCGAGAAATTTATTTGGGTCAACAAACACAACACCAAGTTCGTCGCACTGTTCCCTAATGCCGGTGTTTATTTTGTTTGTATACGCGTTACTCACCGATCTTCTTTGTAGAATTCCGTTGATAACAATTCTGGAGCTTGTAAACAAACCTTTGGCTGACCGAATTACATTACGAATATCATTTATGATTTCTTCTTGTCTGCTGCTTCTAATAGAGTTTGTCCCTACGTGAATTATCACGCCTTTAAAATTTGTGTTGGAATCATTGTTGTTTTGGTTGGATTTTTCCGTGTTCCTAATGTTGTTGAAATGTTTCACAATCTGCTGTGGTCGGATTCCAGGGCGAACATCGACTTTACAATTCGGAACCACTACATTTTTTAACATGGAATCGCCGATAACAAAGAAATCACTTTTGTCGATCTGTTTTGCTGGATTTCTTTCACATTTATCTTTTTTCTTATACGTCACAGTTTTCCACTTATATTTGCTTACAGATTTACCGCACGAATCGTTTTCCGCCACTGTTTTCACTGGGATTTGCATATGCGAGTTTACACAGGTGTGTTTACTTCCCAATAACGGAGTTTGGACGCGCGAGTTTATTGATTTTCCACATGTTTCGCTTTCTGCCATTGTTTTTGCGGGAATATGCACATGTAAGTTTTCAAGGTTTTGTTTTTTGCTCGCGAACGGAGTTTGCACAAAAGAGTCCTCACATTTGTTTGTTTTGTTCTGTAATGGGTTTCCACATACGCAGCTTGCCGATTCACTTTTTAGCTTTGCGTTTTCTTCTTTCAGAGACTGAATCTCTTTTTTGAGAGTTCCGATATCACTTTGTAACACTTTAATTATTTCTTCTTTTGACTTTATGGTACTTACAAGTTCTGATGTTTCCCACTGCAAACAGTCGGTGCATGTCCACGGAACTTCGTCACTAATGAATTTCAGGTTCACTTTTGCGCACTTCTCATGAAGCCAAAAATTGCACTTTACGCATAAGATTCCTTTTATCACACGTTTTCTGCATTGCTTACATGTAGAACCGCTGATTTTTTCCTTTTTTGTAGAGACAGACGTGTCGTTACACTTTTCATTCGGCGCCATCTTCCCATACGATGTAGACCGGAATAGTGGCGGAAGAGAGAATGTTTTCAAAGATGCAGAACTGAAGATGTTGCTGAATGAAGACTCACATCAAACTCCAGAAGAATTGGCACAATTAGTGGGAGTGACACAGCAAGCCATTTCAAAACATCTCAAGGCTATGGGCACGATTCAGAAAGTAGGAACTTGGGGTCCTGTGTGAGCTGAAACCAAGAGACGTTGAACGGCGTTTGTGTGTTTGTGAACAGTTGCTTCCGAGGCAAAAACGGAAGGGATTTCTACATTGCATTGTGACCAGGGATGAAAAATGGGTTCATTACAATAACCCTAAACGCAAAAAATCATGGGGATATCCTAGCCATGCTTCCACGTCTACAGCAAAACCGAATATTCACGGCTCCAAGATCATGCTCTGCATTTGGTGGGACCAGCTCGGCGTTGTGTACTATGAGGTGTTAAAACCAAGTGAAACACTCACAGATGCTCATTATTGAATGCAATTAATGCGTTTGAGCAGTGTATTAAAAGACAAACAGCCGCAATACAGCGAGAGGCATGGTAAAGTGATTTTGGAGCATGAGAATGCTCAACCCCACATTGCAAAAGAGGTCAAAAAGTACGTGGAAACATTAAACGGGAAGTCCTCCCTCACCCGCTGTATTCTCCAGACATTGCTCCCTCTGACTATCACCTGTTTAGATCAATGGCACGTGGCCTGGCTGACCAACACTTGCGATCTCATGAAGTCACAAATTGGATTGATTCGTGAATCGCTTCAAAAGATGAAAATTTTTTTCGATGCGGGATTCATACACTGCCCGAAAGATGGGAGAAAGTACTGGCCAACATTGGAAAATACTTTGAATGATACATGTGTGACCAATTTGTTTCATTAAAGTCTCAAATGTTGGGGAAAAAACGGCGGAAGCAAAGTTGTACGCCTTGTAACCACTGCACCATCCCACTTGGTAATTGCAGAGATAATCCACCCCGGGCTACTATATTTGGTGACAGAAGTGGGTATGATGGCATCAGTCTCCACAGAGATGGGCATCTGTAGCTGGACCCAGAATCACGTTGCAGCCACAGATGTTAGCATTCAGAGTTACAGTGGGGTGAGGGGATGAAAAATTTTCTCTCCCCCCTCATACTGGCTGATTTGTTACAACTTCTTGTCAATACTAGAACCATGAGGCAAACAGGATTATCTTCCAGGAAACTGAACATAGACCTAAACGCTGTCACCAGGACAGCAACAGAGCTGGTGGAAGTAGATACAGCAACAGGGGTGCATGATAGGCAAAGCATTTTCTTTGCCGACAGTGGGTGTTATAGATGCGGATATTTGGGTCATGTCCAGGGGCAATGTCACTAACCATAATGCGAGAAGTGTGGTGTGTATGGGCTGCAGCAGTGGGACTGCAGAAGTAAGGAATGACATGGGTAAGGGAAAAACTGTCACACATTAAATGCCCAGAAGCATTCCCAGTAAATTTCATCTTTACAAAGGTATATGCAGAGGCATTGTAAGGAGTAAGAAACATAAGAGTTTTTTTAGACACAGGAGTGCTGGTATCAGTGGCAAACCTGGACCTCATAGGTAGGAAACAGTCACTCTCACCACACTGCAGGTTGAGTGGGGTGGAGTATAGTGATATGGAATCACTAGGTTCAGCAGCACTGAGTATACAAGTTGGGCTAGAATGATTTCAGGTATGTGTGGAAGTGGCATTGTACCAAAATTAACCTTTGGCGATGTATGGCGGAACTCAGGGGGACAATGTTCCAGCTGGGGCAAGCTATCACCAGTGAAATACTATCACAAGGTTCATCTATCACAAAGGACAAACCAGTCAAATTACAGAAAAAATCACTAAGGCTTAATTCACAGGATATTGAAATTGGTTTGGGTGAGCATGGGGCCAGAACTGCCTGTTAACATGTTATGTATGAAAGAGCCACTAGAGGAGAACAATACGCTGGATGCCTCATGATGTTTTATATTGATGAGTCCTGCACACATACAAGAAAGAGATGGTGAAAGAGCAGTACACATCAGCTTAAATAATAACTTTGCATCAATGAGATCAAGATAACCAACTGATTGTTGGTTGTGAATTTATACATCCAGGAAAGATGGTCAGACACATCGTGTGGACCATACTCATATGCGAACTGACACTACTTCTGCATTATGTGTGAAGATGGAACATTCAAAGGGAATGAAGAGGGTAGGAATGGAAGGAATTATCACTGGAATTTGAGGATCTGTTTCTTCCTCAGGGCCTATTATGTTTGTTACCAGTAATCACCATAATGCAGCATAGAGTTCTGAATGAGATACGTGTATACCAGATGCCATGTAAGACACCTTGACATATGAAAGTATAGATTTTGTTGCAGCTGTCGATATATAAATAATAAAATAAGAACAGATACATACCCAATACCTGACATTACGAAAACCTTTGATAACTTGGGGATACCATCAATTGGAGATGGTTCTGGAGGATCAGCCAAAAACTACATCTTTAGTCCCATGGGATCATTACCATTTGCGACAAATCTACTTTGATTTCGAAGAGGCACCGGCCATTTTTTCGGTGATTGTTGGGTGGGGTATTAAGGGGCTTGAAACCATGACAATGTAAGCTGTACTTTGAAGATATAACTGTGTTTTCAAGGGATATGAAAGAACCTACATGGTGGTTCAGAGAAGTTTTTGAGAGGTTACTTTCAGCTCATCTTACATGAAGCACGGAGATGTGAACCCAATACCCAACATTATAGAAACCCTTGATAGTTGGTGGCAGAGCCAGAACTTCTCTATAGCAGATTCACAGAGTGGGTACCATCAGCCAAAGGTGGTTCCACAGGATAGACTAGAGACTTCGTTTTCATTCCTTTGGGGTCATTGCCAGCGTCAACAAATCCAGTTCAGTTTGAAAAACACAACGGCCACGTGTCACTGATGTTTGGATGGGGTATTAACAAATTGAAACTATGACAATGTAATTTGTACTTTAACAAGCTCAAGAGAATTTTATCTGTACATATCATCACAAAACACCACATTCAAATACAACTTGTGTTTTCAAGGGATATGAAGCAACATATTCCATGGTTAAGAGAAACTTTTAAGTAGTTACATTCAGTGCATCTTATGTTAAGTACAGAGAATTGTCATTTTGATCTAGTAAAAGCAGACTTAGAAGTTAGGCATTGAGATAATGAGTTTGAATTTGAGGCGATTCATAAACCAGGCAAGAAGCATGGGAACACACACGATCTTAGCAGGAAGGGTATGGTAGCGTGAACACTGGGTCACAGTCTTGTGGAGTGGCAGAAAATGTAAGCTGCTGATGCAGAATGCAAGCTGTTTATGAAACAGCCATGGTTAATTGTGCATGATGGTTTGTTGTGTAGGTCAACTAGGCTGGGGTCATGCGTAGCAGTACCTCCTGATCTGAAAGAAGAGGTATTGAAGTACATAATCACGTCCTATCTGGGCATGGAGGCCATATGGTGATGGGCCGAAGGGTGTCAGAGCATTACTGGCAGAGGACAAGGAAAAGGCATGCAGACCAGTAAGTAAGGAATTGTGTAACATGTGTAGAACAGGCAAATCTAAGGCATCAGCAAGGATCACTACAGAGGTTAGTGGAGGCAACCAAATCTTTTGACATGATGGGAATGGATATTTTAGGTCCTTTTAGCCAGATGCCAGCAGGAAACTGCCATATTCTGGCTCTCATTTATTGATCATTTCTCCATGAAACATTGCAATGATTGCCATTCCAAATCAAAAAGTTACTATGGTGGTGCAGAATGTGGCGAATAACTGGTTGCTAGTTTGCTGTCCTTGAAATAATAATCACAGACCAAGGTACTAACTTCATACTGGATTTGATGAACAAACCTTAAAACTTATTATCATATCTGGAAACTAAGGAGTAGACCATTGCAGCAACAAGCTAATGGTGGAACAGATAATGTATATTGTACTACCGGTAGGATGTTGAGTTACAAGGTCAATAGTAACCATAACGACTGGGATGTTTACTTCCCATACATAACGGCAGCATACAATTGCAGTACTGGGCTTTCTCCAGTTGAGGCAGTGCCTGGGAGGAAGACACCTTTGCCATTTGATGTAGTCAAACTAAAAATCAAGAGGAATGGAGAGCCAGTTACGAACTTTGAAAGAACATTCAAGGGGGCATGGAAACATTACAAAGGGCAAACATCAAAGCCCTGGGTATCAAGTAAAAGAAGGGAAATGCAGACTTCACAGCATCACATTCAGACTATTTCTCTAAATCTTTCCGTTCTGATTTCTCTCATTTTATTAAGATGACCATTCCTCCCTATGTAGGCTGGCATCAATAAAATATTTTTGCATACAGAGGAGAAAGTTTCTGATGGATATTATAAAAAATGAGCTGCCCCTCTTTGGACTTTTACAATGTCCTCCGTCAATCCTATCTGATAAGGACCCCATACAACACAGCAGTATCCTAGAAGAGGATGGGCAAGCATAGTGTAGACAGTATCTTTAGTGTTGCATCTTCTAAGTGTTCTGCCAATAAACTGGAGTCTTTGGTTTGCTTTCATTATCTATGTGACTTTCCCAGTTTAAGTTGTTTGTAATAGTAATTCCTACATAACAGTATTTAACTGAAATGACTGCGTTTAGATTTGTGTGATTTATTGTGTAGCTGAAATTTAATGGATTTTTTTTAGTACTTATGTATCCTTACTCAGAGACAGTTGTCACTTTTCACACCAGTCTAAGTCATTTTGCAATGGTTTTAATCTTCTGATGACTTACCAGACAGTAAATAACAGCATCATCTGCAAACAATCTAAGAGGGCTGCTCATATTGTCTCTTAAATCATTTGTGTAGATTACTAACAGCAGAGGGCTCATAACACTTCCTTTGGGGAACAACACATATCACTTCTGTTTTACTCAATGATTTCCATTGCCTACTATGAACCATGGACCTTGCCGTTGGTGGGGAGGCTTGCGTGCCTCAGCGATACAGATAGCCGTACCGTAGGTGCAACCACAACGGAGGGGTATCTGTTGAGAGGCCAGACAAACGTGTGGTTCCTGAAGAGGGGCAGCAGCCTTTTCTGTAGTTGCAAGGGCAACAGTCTGGATGATTGACTGATCTGGCCTTGTAACATTAACCAAAACGGCCTTGCCGTGCTGGTACTGCGAACGGCTGAAAGCAAGGGGAAACTACAGCCGTAATTTTTCCCGAGGGCATGCAGCTTTACTGTATGATTACATGATGATGGCGTCCTCTTGGGTAAAATATTCCGGAGGTAAAATAGTCCCCCATTCGGATCTCCGGGCGGGGACTACTCAAGAGGATGTCGTTATCAGGAGAAAGAAAACTGGCGTTCTACGGATCGGAGCGTGGAATGTGAGATCCCTTAATCGGGCAGGTAGGTTAGAAAATTTAAAAAGGGAAATGGATAGGTTGAAGCTAGATATAGTGGGAATTAGTGAAGTTCGGTGGCAGGAGGAACAAGACTTCTGGTCAGGTGACTACAGGGTTATAAACACAAAATCAAATAGGGGTAATGCAGGAGTAGGTTTAATAATGAATAGGAAAATAGGAATGCAGGTAAGCTACTACAAACAGCATAGTGAACGCATTATTGTGGCCAAGATAGATACGAAGCCCACACCTACTACAGTAGTACAAGTTTATATGCCAACTAGCTCTGCAGATGACGAAGAAATTGAAGAAATGTATGATGAAATAAAAGAAATTATTCAGATTGTGAAGGGAGACGAAAATTTAATAGTCATGGGTGACTGGAATTCGAGTGTAGGAAAAGGGAGAGAAGGAAACATAGTAGGTGAATATGGATTGGGGGACAGAAATGAAAGAGGAAGCCGCCTGGTAGAATTTTGCACAGAGCACAACATAATCATAACTAACACTTGGTTTAAGAATCATGAAAGAAGGTTGTATACATGGAAGAACCCTGGAGATACTAAAAGGTATCAGATAGATTATATAATGGTAAGACAGAGATTTAGGAACCAGGTTTTAAATTGTAAGACATTTCCAGGGGCAGATGTGGACTCTGACCACAATCTATTGGTTATGACCTGTAGATTAAAACTGAAGAAACTGCAAAAAGGTGTGAATTTAATGAGATGGGACCTGGATAAACTAAAAGAACCAGAGGTTGTACAGAGATTCAGGGAGAGCATAAGGGAGCAATTGACAGGAATGGGGGAAATAAATACAGTAGAAGAAGAATGGGTAGCTTTGAGGGATGAAGTAGTGAAGGCAGCAGTGGATCAAGTAGGTAAAAAGACGAGGGCTAGTAGAAATCCTTGGGTAACAGAAGAAATATTGAATTTAATTGATGAAAGGAGAAAATATAAAAATGCAGTAAGTGAAACAGGCAAAAAGGAATACAAACGTCTCAAAAATGAGATCGACAGGAAGTGCAAAATGGCTAAGCAGGGATGGCTAGAGGACAAATGTAAGGATGTAGAGGCCTATCTCACTAGGAGTAAGATAGATACCGCCTACAGGAAAATTAAAGAGACCTTTGGAGATAAGAGAACGACTTGTATGAATATCAAGAGCTCAGATGGAAACCCGATTCTAAGCAAAGAAGGGAAAGCAGAAAGGTGGAAGGAGTATATAGAGGGTCTATACAAGGGCGATGTACTTGAGGACAATATTATGGAAATGGAAGAGGATGTAGATGAAGATGAAATGGGAGATATGATACTGCGTGAAGAGTTTGACAGAGCACTAAAAGACCTGAGTCGAAACAAGGCCCCCGGAGTAGACAATATTCCATTGGAACTACTGACGGCCGTGGGAGAGCCAGTCCTGACAAAACTCTACCATCTGGTGAGCAAGATGTATGCAACAGGCGAAATACCCACAGACTTCAAGAAGAATATAATAATTCCAATACCAAAGAAAGCAGGTGTTGACAGATGTGAAAATTACCGAACTATCAGCTTAATAAGTCACAGCTGCAAAATACTAACACAAATTCTTTACAGACGAATGGAAAAACTAGTAGAAGCCAACCTCGGGGAAGATCAGTTTGGATTCCGTAGAAACACTGGAACACGTGAGGCAATACTGACCTTACGACTTATCTTAGAAGAAAGATTAAGGAAAGGCAAACCTACGTTTCTAGCATTTGTAGACTTAGAGAAAGCTTTTGACAATGTTGACTGGAATACTCTCTTTCAAATTCTAAAGGTGGCAGGGGTAAAATACAGGGAGCGAAAGGCTATTTACAATTTGTACAGAAACCAGATGGCAGTTATAAGAGTCGAGGGACATGAAAGGGAAGCAGTGGTTGGGAAGGGAGTAAGACAGGGTTGTAGCCTCTCCCCGATGTTGTTCAATCTGTATATTGAGCAAGCAGTAAAGGAAACAAAAGAAAAATTCGGAGTAGGTATTAAAATTCATGGAGTAGAAATAAAAACTTTGAGGTTCGCCGATGACATTGTAATTCTGTCAGAGACAGCAAAGGACTTGGAAGAGCAGTTGAATGGAATGGACAGTGTCTTGAAAGGAGGATATAAGATGAACATCAACAAAAGCAAAACAAGGATAATGGAATGTAGTCGAATTAAGTCGGGTGATGCTGAGGGAATTAGATTAGGAAATGAGGCACTTAAAGTAGTAAAGGAGTTTCGCTATTTGGGGAGCAAAATAACTGATGATGGTCGAAGTAGAGAGGATATAAAATGTAGGCTGGCAATGGCAAGGAAAACGTTTCTGAAGAAGAGAAATTTGTTAACATCCAGTATTGATTTAAGTGTCAGGAAGTCATTTCTGAAAGTATTCGTATGGAGTGTAGCCATGTATGGAAGTGAAACATGGACGATAAATAGTTTGGACAAGAAGAGAATAGAAGCTTTCGAAATGTGGTGCTACAGAAGAATGCTGAAGATTAGATGGGTAGATCACATAACTAATGAGGAAGTATTGAATAGGATTGGGGAGAAGAGAAGTTTGTGGCACAACTTGACCAGAAGAAGGGATCGGTTGGTAGGACATGTTCTGAGGCATCAAGGGATCACCAATTTAGTAATGGAGGGGAGCGTGGAGGGTAAAAATCGTAGAGGGAGACCAAGAGATGAATACACTAAGCAGATTCAGAAGGATGTAGGTTGCAGTAGGTACTGGGAGATGAAAAAGCTTGCACAGGATAGAGTAGCATGGAGAGCTGCATCAAACCAGTCTCAGGACTGAAGACCACAACAACAACAACAACTATGAACTGTGACCTTTCTGACAAGAAATCATGAATCCTGTTGCACAACTAAGATAATAATCCATAAGCATGCAATCTGATTAGTCTCTTCTTAGGAGTGGTGTCTAAAACTTCCTAGAAATATGGAATCAATTTGAGATCCCCCTATCAATAGCACTCATTATTTTGTGCAAATAAACAGCTAGTAATATTTCACAAGCATGATATTTTCTGCTATGTGTTGATACACTGTTTTCTTTTAGATGATTCATGATGGTTTAAACAAAGTATAAGTTCCAAGATTCTGCTGCAAATTAACATCAGAGGTATGTATCTTTAATTCATCAGATTCCTCCTATTTCCCTTCTTGATTATTAGCATGACTGGTGCAACTTTCCAGTCTTTAGTTATATATCTTTCATCAAGGGGGTGGTTGTATATGATTGCTAAATGTGGAGCTATTGTATAAGCATACTCTGAAAGGAACTTAACTGCTATACTATCTGGACCAGAAGACTCGCCTTTATTAAGTGACCTAAGCTGCTAGATACACAGTGGATATCTACTTCTAAAATAAGCTGTTCTCAATTGAAACTGTGGATTATTTGCTTTGTCTTCTTTGGTGAAGGAATTTCAGAAAACTGTTTTCAGCAAATGAGGCTACGTTGGATCTATTCCATTTATGGTACGATAATAGTGGCAGTGAATTGCTATGAGCAGGGGAGGCTTACAAGTGCAATGCAACACGAGCGAAATGGGAGTGAGGTGCTGACCAGCGGGACAACTTTTGACATAACAGGGCTGACATTTCGCTTCCCAAACACTGTTACTGGGGCCACCAGGGTGAACATAACACAGCTGCTGCTGTACTGGCTGGGTAAACTACTAGGGGTGCTCCTAACAAGTAACCTGACATAGCTCAATAATACAGCATTTTAGAACCCAATTCACTCTCTCCCTGAAGCAACTTCTAGGAATCTACATTTCTATAGGATGGACTTTTCAGCATTTGCAGCAATACCAGGATAACCAATGTCATATGGTCATGACCGTGAGCATCACAATATCCAGCACCATGACTGTTCTGTGCAGCCTTCATCTACCTTACACACAGCCACCCACCCATGTGACCCTCCAGTACTTCAATTACCAGTAGAATGGACTATCTGTTGAGCATAAAATGAAACTAAATAAGATCGTCTGCTGTGGAAAATGAGTTACTACACAGTGTTCTGAAAGGCATAGGGAAGTAGTTTGACTTGCATTTGGTACTCAAAGATCTTTACCAGTCCTGATTTGTCAGAATAAATTTCACTGTTATTCCATACAACTGCTTTTTATGTTCACTCAATAAACTTTGTATTCCATTCAATATTTCTTCAGTGGTACTTTGCAAATGGTGGTTCTCAAAACCATTAACCATGCAATTATTACAGTACTCAGTTGTGATTTGCAACAACTGATACTGCAACATATATTCTTCACTCAGTTCTTCAAATGCTACCTCAAAACCATTTTTGCCTCTTCCAAATTTCATGACTTCATTTTCGCAATCATTATTCCCCTGTTGTTTTATTACCCAACTGATTCCAAGAATGACCTCAGCTCTAAGTTTTAATAATACCAGATATTTGTGCTTCCTTTTCATATAAAATCTGTAAGTACTTGTCATGCCTAACACTTTAATCCCAGAAACTGCCATTATAACTAGTCTAGATTTGCATTGATGTATTCGAAACTCTCTTGCAAAACAATATTGATCTGCGAAACAGCATCCTATAATACATTCAGCTTTTACAGCACTTATTTCAATCAGTATGATTTTCTGTTTCAGTTTTTTTTATCTTTTCATTTTCCAGATATTCCAATAATAAATTTTTCTCTGTTATTAAATAATGGGACGCAAATTTGATATTGTCAGGATGCTTTTTCACTTTCTCAATTACTGGTTTTGAGGAACCTTCATTTGGTGTTGCACTTGCATTACTTTATTTGGTGATTTCTTTTTCTTAGGTTCAGTTTCTATTTCCAGTGCTTGTAATTGCAACCCTTCACATCTGTTTTCATCAGACTCAGTTTGTAAGATCGTCTGAAGTATTCAACTTAGCAGATGTCAACACAAAATTTAATGTATTTATTAATTTAACATTAAATCTTTTTGAGGAGGTGTTTCCAAATAAAAGAGTCAGAGAAAATCAATGTAACCCTGCATTTAAGCCATGGATTACCCAGAGCATCAAAATTTCGTGTAAAACAAGAAGAGAATTGTATGCCTCAGCCAGATAGTCTAACAATACTGCAGTGATGGGGCATATAAAGTGTACTCTAAGATATTAAGGAAGGTGATCCAGAAATCTAAAAGCATGTATCTTAAAAAGGAAATTGACAAATCAAATAACAAAATGAAAACCATATGGAAATATGTTAAAAGCGACACGGGGAAAAGCCTATCTGCCAAAGAAGTGATTAGCTTAAGAACTGGGAGCCTTTTGGTGGATGCTCCCGAAATGGTGGCCAATATCTTTAACAATCATTTCCTAACAGTCACCAACCATATGGGATGCCAGGGTTCTGTAAAGAAAGCTACAGAATACTTGCATAACACCTTAACTAACAAAATAGATTAGATGCATCTTCAAAAAACTACAGTGATAGAATTAGAAAAAAATAATTATGTCTTTAAAATATAAAAATTCTGCTGGAGTTGACAACATTTCCAGCAAGTTACTGAAATACTGTTGTAAAGAAATAAGTACAGTCCTCTGCCATATTAGTAATACGTCATTGGAAGACGGTGTTTTTCCCGACAGCCTAAAATATGGGCTGATACGACCAATTTATAAAAAGGGAGAAAAGACTGAGGCTACAAACTATCGACCAATTTCATTACTCTCAGTTTTCTCCAAGGTACTAGAGAAATTGATGCATAGCAGAATGGTTGAGCATCTTAGTAAATATAACATCCTCAGCAGTAGCCAGTTTGGCTTTCGGAAAGGGGTATCAACCGTGGATGCTATACATGCCTTTGTTGACAATGTTATGGAAGCCATAAATAATAATATTATGACGGTTGGAATATTTTGTGACCTGTCAAAAGCTTTTGACAGTGTAAGTCACCATATTCTCTTGAGTAAAGCCAGGTCCCTAGGAATGGGTGGAACCGCAGGCACATGGCTTGAATCCTATCCGTGTGGTAGAAAGCAGAAAGTAATTGTGGAAGGACTGCATGGTGGCCAGGTATCCTCAGAATGGGGCTCCATTACTGCAGGAGTACCTCAAGGCTCAGTATTGGGCCCACTGCTCTTTCTAATATTTATAAATGACTTAGCACTATGTACAGAATATGGGAAAATACTCATGTTTGCTGACGACACCACTTTATCAGTTAATAATCTCTCAGGGAATGTGCCAAATGAGGCTGCAATTGCTTTTGCAGATTTGACAAACTGGTTTGAAACCAATGGCTTTACAGTCGACCTAAAAAAGACAAATTACATTCATTTCTCTTCTAACACAAATGTTACTGATGAAATGAACCTAAAAATGGGCGAGCACGAGATTTTGAAGGTTGAGTCCTCCAAATTCTTGGGTCTGCATATAGATAGCAAAATGAAGTGGCACCACCATATTCATATTCAAGATCTGTGCAAAAGGCTAAGCTCAGCAACGTTTGCCTCAAGAATAATTTCAGACACTAGGGAAATGAGCACAATAAAAACTGCATATTTTGGCTATTTTCACCAACTTATGGCCTATGGTATAATATTTTGGGGAAATCAACCAATAGCAAAAAGTGTTCCATGCACAGAAGCGAGCAATAGGAATTATGTGTGGAGTACATCCTAGGCACTCGTGCAGGGATCTGTTCAGAGCTCTACAAATCCTTACAACACCTGCCCAATATATTTTTTCCCTGATGTGCTTTGTTTCAAAAAATAGGAACTTATTCAAAATCAATAGCTCATACCACAGTAATAACACCTGAAGGAAACTGGATATCCATTATGAGCTAAAAACGAGTCCAGAAGGGGGTTTTATACAGTGGCACCAAGATTTTTAATGCCCTCCCACTGCACATTAAAGAACTGGTTGGAAACATGCCAAAGTTTAAAGAAAATCTGAAGCAGTTCCTTTTAGATGAATTTCTTAGCAAAAATGCATAGAATCTCTTGTTTGTGCTTAAACCTTACTGTGTGAACTCTACAATTGATTAATCATATTCTGTAAGTACAGTGTAACTTAATACAATACCCAAATTTATGTATGTCTGTATATGACACCTGTATAACTTAAGAACAATACCCAAATTTATGTATGACTGTATATTCTTTCAGATGTCCTGTATCTTAACTAATATGTAAGAGTACCTGCTAAACTTCACAGTTTTTTTAATCTAATGATAAGATCAATGTATCTGTGCACAAAACAATAATCTGTAAAAACCTTGACTCGTTCTATATCCAGGGATATGTTCCCATATGGATCTATGGAACACAAAATAAATAAATAAATAAAAGCTTTAATGTTAAAACCTTTATTAACTCATATTATGTGCTCACAAGCAGTTTCGACAAATATCTCATGGGTTTCCACCTTTGTTTCTTTAACATTTTCATTATTAACCAGACATATTTCACTTGCAATGCTATGAGCATCATCATCTGCTTGCATTCTTTTTGCAGCATTTACAACTCCACTACACATAGTTCCTCTTAGAATGAATGATATTCCTTTCTCATTGCTCTAACCTCCAATGTACATTACTAAGTTGCTTTGTCCAGTTCTACATTTCAATATACTGTAATATGAATGATGACACAAATTTGTAACCTGAACTACAATGTTCAACTTCTCACTTGTATGTGTATGTAGTGACTGAATACTGCAATGTCTTTTTCTGGACAGCATTAACTGTATCACATAATGAACAAGCGATATACCAGTGACAAATGAACTAAATTATTAAGCATTTATTCAATCAACTTATACATCATATTTATTTACATAGCAATTATTCCCAATTATACAACTCTAGCTGTATTACACTTATTAAGACAGTAGTTTAAGGTCAAATTCATGAACATTAAGAATCAATTGAAAACCATTATGCTGGCTGTGCAACCACTCAGCTCTCCAGCATCCACTTTACTGTACCTGAAAAACAAAAAAAATCTGTGAAGATGAAATACAAAACAAAAATGGAAGTAACAAGATTAAATCATTTGTTACTTACCAGATATAGCTTGTTTTTACTTGAAAACATTTCAATAGTTACAGTACAGTAACTAATCATTTACAACAGTGTGCATTTTGTCTACCCATACTAGGAAGGGTTGAAGGTTAAAAGAACCAAAATAATATTAAGTTGAGATTTACCTGAATGTGAGCTATTTGGACTGTCCTGAGATGTGAAAACTGTGTGCCTTGATGGGCTTCAAATATTTGTATTTTGTAGGCAACACTATTTCCTGCACCATCTGAGCATACATCATTAAACAACTCAAATCTTCAATATTGAAATACTGTTTTATTCAATAATCTTATAGCTTTCATAGAGATAAAACATGATGGAAGTCGCAAGTGTATCGTGATGACCGACATCTCTAGGGATGCTGAAAGACAACATCCGACGCCAATGCCTCACCATAACTCCGGACATGCTTTACAGTGCTGTTCACAACATTATTCCTCGACTACAGCTATTGTTGAGGAATGATGGTGGAAATATTGAGCATTTCCTGTAAAGAACATCATCTTTGCTTTGTCTTACTTTGTTATGCTGGTTATTGCTATTCTGATCAGATGAAGCGCCATCTGTCTGACATTTTTTGAACTTTTGTATTTTTTTGGTTCTAATAAAACCCCACGTCATTCCAAGGATGTGTGTCAATTTCTAGCTCTCTATCTACATTATTCCAGGATTTATTCAGTTTTCAAATTTATACTGACTTTTTGATCACCCTGAACATACTTTATATGCTCCTAGTTTTATTTCTTTATCCATCCAGTTGAAATGGCATTCATTTCAAAGCTCCATCTTCAGACATTACTGTGCATGAATCAATGTACATCCACAACAAATATCTTCGAAACATGACGAAATAGCCCACAGGTCCTTTATCAACCAGTACAAAACATCTTTACTTACTGACCCAACCTTAAAAAAACTGAGCCGATGTGGAAATAGAAAGAAAGGAATCTAAAGTATGTATCTTTCTTCATAAAGTTATTAGCAGCACATAAGAGGTTCAGGATCAACTCCTAAAATGGCATAAAGTTTTAGTTTGCCAGGAAGGTTAATTTCAGCATATTCTACACATTTGTGTTTGATAATATTTCTCCAGTCAATAGAAGTCTCCCTTTGTGTTAGCCTCTGGGTGCAATGGACATACTCTCAAAATGGCTAGAAATCACAATTTGGTGTTGTTGAGAAGGTACCTGTATCTCTTAACACTACAACTTGTGGTACTCTTCTGAAAGTTAACCTACGGACCTGTTTAACTCATATTACCCAAACCCCATGATTAAGTCTTGTAGTGTCTGATTACTTTCAAAGCAATATTGCTAATTTTTGTCCATCACTACTGTTCCTGTTATCGGTTCTCCTCTATGTAATTGAGAAGTTCCTTATCTAACCATGTTTCTAATCATTACATGGTTTGATTTCAAAGAACAGCATCATGGAAACCACTAAAAGCTGCCATAATGTGTATTTACATAACTATGTATTTGACACTACAGAAGCTTCCTTTAACCTGGTGTAATGTTCATCTGTGAGTATCTCCTATATACAAAGGTTCAACGTAATTATTATTTTATGTAGGTGACTTGAAGATGACAACTTGAGCAAAACTGGTTATCTGTGAATAAATACACATTATGGCCACTTTTGTTGGTTTCCATGATGTCATTCCTTAGCTACATTGTAGCAGTGGAGCACTATTTACAGAAAATAGTGTGTTTTACTTTCATTTGAAGATTTCTCAAAAGTTTACCTTTCATGAACACACACACAGTATTTGCAGAGTTTAAGACAGTTTTAACACTTTGACATGATTTGTGTACTTCCAAAGCACAATAACACATCAATCAGCTATAACAACATTGTCACTGTTTATTGCTGACTCTTTAGTTGCAGATGAAGTGTTAACATGTGTCACTGCTCATGTGCCCAGATTCTGTAAACATGTTTAAACATGCCGGTGTGCCTTTCCTCAGATTATTTAGATGTGTTTACTTGTGCTGTCTGGGGGTACATAGGGGACAACTGATGTCCACATTTTTGTAGTGAGTGACAGATTTGGAGATGTGCTGGCCAGGGCAACAGCCAAACCATGTGTACTGCAGAAAGGCAAGCCAGCATGGGCAACATGCAGTTTTGCATTATCTCATTGAGAGACCTTGAAGATACAGCAGCACAGCCACCGGCCTTAACGTTTCAAAAATATATCATCAATAGTACGAGGCATGTCCAGGAAGCAAGTGCATTAGATTTTTTTAGAAAAAGTGTATTTGAAAAAAAAATTACAGGCTATTTTAATACACCTGTTGAATATTTTTCCTCAAAATTGCCATCCTGTTCAGCGCTTGTGGTGAGCCATGACAAAAGTTTCTTTGTACCCTCCTTCAAGAGCTCTCCCATCAGCTCCTTTCCCCGCTTTAGAACCTCATTCCGTCCCAGTTGAAAATTTATTTCCATTCATGTGTGTCTTTTGGGAAGTGAAAAGATGATAATCTGAAGGCACCAAGTCAGGGGACTATAGAGGTTGGTTCAGAACATCCCAAATTAAATGAGTCCAAGAGTGCCTTGGTTTCTAAGGCTGTGTGAGGACAGGTTTTGTCATGCAACACACGCTAGCCTCTCATCAGAATTCCCCTACTTTCATTTTGAATGCTCCTTAAGAGTTTTTTTTTTAACTCACAATATCTTTGTGCATCAATGCCCTCCTGCCGAGGCAGAAATTCGACCAAAATTATGCCTTTTTGGTCCCAAAACACAGGCCATTTTTGCCCAAAATTGTCCTGAATTCTTCGGCAGGTGGAAAATAGGTGCGATGCCACTGTGATAACTGTTTCTTTGTTTCTCGCATGTAATGAGTGACACACTTTCATCTCCCACTGGCCCAATTTTTCTTGTGCTGCCCTGTCAGCTGTTTTGAGATCAATCTTGTACACAGTCTCCAGTATTCAAGTGTTCCTCTAAGTGCCTCATATAAGAGAATTCAAGAAAGTTGTGGAAACATTGCAAAAATTTCATCCACTGTCAAATGGCAGGTTTCACAAACAGTTTCCTCAATTTTTTGCACCAACTCATCAGTCAAAATAAATGGTCTTCCACTCCCCTGTCATGAACATTTGCTTTGCCTCCACTAAGCTCCCTACACCACTTAAATGCACTCGTTCCCTTCATAACACCTTCACCATAAACCATTTTGATTCACGAAAAAATTTTGGTAAACGTTATTCTTTCCGTGAGGTGGACGCGGATCTCAGCATGTGCCTAGCACCTGGTGGGATTTCTTACTGACATCTTTCATGCAACTGGATACTACAATGTGAGTTTACATACTACTGTCTTCCCAAAATGCTTGCTCTGGTCGGGGGAACCCCCCCGCCATTTATTTGTTACGGTCACAGTACACTTACTTTCTGAACATGCCTCATGAGAGCTGAATGCCTGACTGAGATGCTTCTGTAGCCACTACCTGATCGGTCTACATATAGCTATACTGCCAACAATAGTGCATTCAAGTGGTTGTTTATTTCCACTGCCTGTGTATTTTCTTGCTATGTTCTTGTGACTACTTACAGAGTTGGTGTTTCTACCATTTCAGAATGGGTGTAGTTTGATTCTAATTTTAAATTTTTAGAGCAAGCTTTGAAAAATCCTCATAGGGAAATATTCAACCATGAGAAAGTAGGCGAAGATCTTTGCTATCTTCATTTCATTTCACCCAATGTGAAAAAGACATGCCTTTGACTGGCCTGATACTGCAATAAGAAGCAAAAATGTAGGAGAAGACCTTTTTCAAGCTCTTAGATGGGTTTAAAAACAATCACGGCATTTGTCAATTGCATGTATAAGGAGAAAAGTTATCTGCAGATCCAGATATGGTTGATGTTTTCAAAACAGAGTTTGAAATCACACTCAAGACTACACTAAGGGGCAAATTTGCAATTATAAACACATGAGTGTTAATTTTAAGATCTACATCTACATCTATGTGATTACACTGCTATTCACAATTAAGTGTCTGGTACAGGGTTCAAAGAACCACCTTCAAGCTGTCTCTATTGTTCCACTCTCGAATGGCGTGTGGGAAAAATGAGCTCTTAAATTTTTCTATGCGAGCCCTGATTCCTCTCATTTTATTGTGGTGATCATTTCTACCTATGTAGGTAGGTGCCAACAGAATGTTTTTGCAATCGGAGGAGAAACGTGATTGAAATTGTATGAGAAGATCCCATCACAACGAAAGACGTCTTTGTTTTAATGATTGCCACTCCAATTCATGTATCATGTCTGTGGCACTATCTCCACTATTTCACGATAATAAAAAATGAGCCACCGTTCTTTGAACTTTTTTGGTGTCATCCATTGGTCCCATCTGACACAGATCCCACACCACACCGCAATACTCCATAATAGGGCGGACAAGTGTGTTGTAAGCAGTCTCTTTAGTAGACCTGCTACACCTTCAAAGTGCTCTTCCAAAGAATCACAGTCCTTGGTTTGCTCTACCCACAACAGTATCTATGTGATTGGAACAATTTAGGTTACTTGTAATTGTAATCCCTAAGTATTTAGTTGAATTTACAGCCTTCAGATTTGTGTGACTTATTGCGTCATCAAAATTTAAGGGATTTTTTTTTAGAACTCATGTGAATAACTTCACACTTTTCTTTATTCAGGGTCAATTTCCACTTTTTGCACCACTCAGATATCTTGTCTAAATCATTTTCCAATTTGTTTTGCTCATCTGATGACTTTATAAGATGGTAAATGACAGCCTCATCTGTAAATAATCTAAGAGGGCTGCTCAAATTGTCTCTTAGGTCATTAATATAGATCAGGAACAATAGAGGGCTTACAACAATTCCTTGGGGAATGTCTGATATTACTTCTGTTTTACTCGATGACTTTCCATCTATTACTACGAACTGTCACCTTTCTGACAGGAAATCACGAATCCACTCGCGATATCCCATAGACACGCAGTTTGGTTCGAAGACACTTTTGAGGAACGGTGTCTAAAGCCTTCTAGAACTCTAAAAATATGGAATCAATTTGACATTCCCTGTCGATAGCACTTATTACTTCACGAGTATAAAGAGCTGTGTGTCAATAAATCATTTTCTTCGAGGTAATTCATAATGTTCAAATACAGTATACATTCCAAAACCCTACTGCAAATCAACATTAGTGATATGGGCCTGTAATTTAGTGGATTACTCCTATTTCCCTTTTTCATTACTTGTGTGACTTCAGCAATTTTCCAGTCTTTAGGTACGGAACTTTCTGTGAGCGAGCAGTTGTATATAATTGCTAAATATGGAGCTATCGCATCATCATACTCTGTAAGGAACCTGACTGGTATACAATCTGGACCAGAGGCCTTGCCTTTATTAAGTGATTTAAGCTGCTTTGCTATACCAAGGATATCGACTTCTATGTTTCTAATCTTGGCAATTGTTCTTGATTGGAATTCAGGAATATTTACTTCATCTTCTTTGGTAAAGGAGTTTTGGAAAACCGTGTTTAGTAACTCTGCTTTAGTGGCACAGTCATCAGTGACTTCACCGTTGCTGCCTACATAAACCTTAGCTTAATCAAAAGAAACATCTGCCACAAGACACAAAATGAAGAAGTGGTAATAACTGTTCTTTTGTCATAAAACACTTCTGAAACGCATAGATTGCCTCCGATGTGTAGAGGGAAGCTGAAAAAAACCTCGAGCCTTGAAAGGTGTTGCCCAAAATGCTCTACCAGTCGTTTTTAGAGCTCAAAAAAGTTCTTGGGGTGTCTTGTGAACTCTTTGTTGATTAGTTTAGCGACCAGTTTCTACGTACATTTTAAATGTTTTTAACTGAAAAAGGACTGCCTAAACACACACACACACACACACACACACACACACACACACACACACACACACAAAATCTTATTAATCAACAATGCACCTACACACCCTTTTGAGTTGAAAAGTGGTGATGTCGTCGTGCGTTTCCTTCCCCCAAACATTACCAGTCTAATTCATCCGCTGGATCAGCAACATTTAAAGCACTACCATGAACTATTTTTGAGATCGACCCTGCAAGATAATGACATAAAAAACAATAACGTGAATGAAGCACTGATGGCAGTAAATATGAAACACACAATTTATTGATGTGTGCAAGTCTGGAATAATGTGGATGATGAAACTCTTCAAAGTCAGGATAATGAGCTTGAAGGACAGAATTCAGAAATTTCTTTTTAGCTTGACAGATGTGGTAAAAAGAATTTCCAGATGCAAAGACATGAATGTGTGAAAGGTGGGTGAATGGATTGTCACAGACAACTCACTAGAGATCATGAAGCAAGAAACTGTAGAAACAATGTTGCAATGAAATGCTGACACGATCAAAGAACCCAAAGTAGATGATATGGGTGACAGAATGACAGCTGACAGTGGCTTCCAAGCACTTGAGGTAAGTCTAAATTGAGAATTTGTTACTATTTAAAAACCCACTGGGCTAACACAAATTACAGTACATGTGTTGCTGTTTGTGTTGCCCTAAGATGTGTTGAATAACGCAACGAATCATCATTGGTCAACATCCTTCTACTGACAAGATGACAGGCCATTATTTCTCAAAAACATTTGGAGGGAGACAAAAAAAAAACAAACACAAATTAGTGAGATTTTTCAATGAGTAATTCATACGCTATCAACTTTTAAGCATGGTATACTGTATATCGATATACTGTAATTCTAAACCTGTAATTTTAACTTTAATAAAGAAAGTAGGTGTAGCCTACAAAGAGATTTTTTGAATTTGTTTGACTTTCAAAACTACATACCATAATTGTAAAACAAAATGCTGTACTACATATCAGTTGTTCATGGCTTAAATGAGGAAACTGCTATCTGAAATGGCTTTCCCCCTTTTGGTCGGTTAACCAGGGTTATACTGTAATGGCAAACTACTGTTCACTAAATATAAATGGGTGGTTGCAATTAAACTGATGGTGTGCAGCAGTGTGAGCTGTATACATCATGGGGTACTGAAACATCATAGTTACAGTGAAACCCCACTTTTACACTTTTCAAGGGACTTCCAAAAAATTGTGTAAAATGTGGGAAATAACATTTTAAGCTGTAAAAGTTACATATAGGATACCCCCTTGCACTTTATGTATGATATACAGGGTGTTACAAAAAGCCGGCCGAAGTGGCCGTGCGGTTAAAGGCGCTGCAGTCTGTAACCGCGAGACCGCTACGGTCGCAGGTTCGAATCCTGCCTCGGGTATGGATGTTTGTGATGTCCTTAGGTTAGTTAGGTTTAACTAGTTCTAAGTTTCAGGGGACTAATGACCTCAGCAGTTGAGTCCCATAGTGCTCAGAGCCATTTGAACCATTTTTTACAAAAAGGTACGGCCAAACTTTCAGGAAACATTCCTTACACACAAATAAAGAAAAGATGTTATGTGGACATGTGGCCGGAAACGCTTAATTTCCATGTTAGAGCTCATTTTAGTTTCGTCAGTATGTACTGTACTTCCTCGATTCACCGCCACGATTTCATATGGGATACTCTACCTGTGCTGCTAGAACATGTGCCTGTACAAGTACGACACAACATGTGGTTCATGCACGATGGAGCTCCTGCACATTTCAGTCGAAGTGCTCGTATGCTACTCAACAACATATTCGGTGACCGATGGATTGGTAGAGCCGGACCAATTCCGTGGCCTCCACGCTCTCCTGACCTCAACACTCTTGACTTTCATTTATGTGGGCATTTGAAAGCTCTTGTCTACGCAACCCCGGTACCAAATGGAAAGACTCTTCGTGCTTGTATTGTGGACGGCTGTGATACAGTACGCCATTCTCCAGGGCTGCATCAGCGCATCAGGGATTCCATGCGACGGAGGGTGCACGCATGTATCCTTGCTAACGGAGGACATTTTGAACATTTCCTGTAACAAAGTGTTTGAAGTCACACTGGTACGTTCTGTTGCTGTGTGTTTCCATTCCATGGTTAATGGGATTTGAAGAGAAGCCATAAAATGAGCTCTAACATGGAAAGTAAGCATTTCCGTACACATGTCCACATAACATATTTTCTTTCTTTGTGTGTGAGGAATGTTTCCTGAAAGTTTGGCCGTACCTTTTTGTAACACCCTGTATGTACATAACAGGCATCAAAAAGCTTGTCAGGTACTTGTTTATTATCTAATGAAGGTTTATTATCGAATAAAAACCACTGATGTAACTGGAACTAATAACTGCCAATAAAGTAGGAACATTTGACTCAATTTCATACGTCATAATCGATGTTTCTGAAAGCCTGCAGTTGTCATTCACGATTTAAATAATGAAATAATGCACTAGTTACATATTTTCTCATGCTTAATATAACGCATTTCGAGACTTTTTCTCATTGTCAAGTGCAAATACGTACATAAGTATTCTGTTTGGTGTTTAAATATGCATTATTCTGCATCTTTTGTACTGCAGTCATCTTTTTGAGGTTATCAGGTAATGTGGCTCCTCAGTTATGTAGAAAACCACACACACGCAAACTATCACCCACATTGTTTGTTTGTGTAACATCACATAAAATACATACGTAAATACTGCACTTACTACGAAAATAAATTCTTGAAACACATTTTGCTCAGCATGAATAAAATACGTAACCGGCACTGTGTTTAAACTAAAAACATTTGAGCAAGTGAATGGCGTTGTCACTAGTGCTCCAAGTGGCCATATGCCGAAACAAGCTAAAAATGGTTCGACGAAGGCATCACAATGATCACAACAATCACGAAACTATGTTTGCGCAGTAGAGACAGTTTGGAAATGGTTGTGACTGGTCATGATACCTTCATTCGAACGAACCTAGTTACTCACATCAGCCACCACGCCAAGTAGAGCTTGGCAGTGGCGGAAGATACGGTACGAATTGTTCCAACTTTTACACATTTACCTACTCAGATCCACTGAGTAGAGTGCGCTGGTGTCAAGAAACTTAACCACATAAAATTTGTAGACACTACTGGATGGCCAACATCATGCCAGCGTCATTTTTTCTCCACAAACATTTTTTCATAATGCCTAAATCACAGGAAAATTATAGATATGTTGATGCAAAATCAGGTGCAAATTAACATTGTGGGCATACGAAATTTGATAGGACTGATACGAAATGTCAAACGATGGGAAAACGTAAATTGCTGGAATGTTAAAGTGGGGTTATACTGTATGTTCATTGATCAGTGCGGTCGTGGAGTATGTGAAGGAGATGAGTGGAGGTTCCATTTTCTGTGAGTCTGGACACATACCTAAAGACACAATCTCCCAGGTACCGTCGCCCCCCCCCCCCCCCAACCCAACCAGAAGTCACATGGATTTAGGTCACGGTGGTCTTAAAGGCTCCACATCTTGAAGTTGTCTAGAGATGAAGACAACGTTTTCAAAGGTTTCTTGAAGCAAATCTTTTACCTGGCAAGTAACATGTTGAGTCACCCCATCTTGCAAGATAACAGTAGTGTGGACACAGTCACACTCTTACAAAACTAGAATCATGTGTTGCAAAAGGAGGTCCTTATAATATGCAGATGTTACAGTACACCTAACAGGCCTGTGAAGTCTCATCACATTGAAGAGAAAGTGTACGTTGCTGCACAACATAAGGAGGAGTAAGGCCTCATATGCGGCAGTCCTATGCATTCATGGCAACATGCAGAATAAAATGTGCCTCGGCATCCCAAGATAGCCACATGTCATTTATTTCTACACGTGTCAGAAAATGAAGGGCAAAGTCTTGGCATTGTAGTCTATCTTGGAGCTTAATTTGGTTCACATTCTGAATCTTATAGGGATACCAGTGTAAAATACACCACAAAATCTTTCGAACCATTGACCAGTGGAGCAGGGGACAGACAATTTGTGTGACACAGCTCAACCACTGGCTGCAGAATTTGAGGCATTTGCTGAATCGTCAGATACAGCTACAGAAACTTCTTCAACGACTGCTATGGGAATGGGCTGCCTCCCTCTCCCTGCTGCACGACATAATTCACCTGTTTCTTCAAATTTCTTGATCATATTCTTCGGAGCATTTGCTGACATGAGGTATCTTCACAACTCTTTCTGTCAGTAATATTCCTACAATGCAGCACTGATATTGCTGCTGATTTCATAAACAACTTTGCCATCAGTGTAAGGTCTTCCTCCTCAATAGCCATTTTACACCAACAGTCGCTTCAAAAATGAAATCAACATGCATCACCAAGCAACAAACAGCATACTGACATCAAAACAGGAAACATTTGACATTCTGAATGCTAACAGCGCCATATTTTCAACTGGTGGCAGAAAGTGGAACTATTATTTTTTCAGTATACTCCACAAGTGCACCAATTAATGAGCATACCTACAATGTTTTTATGCCCTGCAATGTGTGCAACGCATGCTGCAGCACTCAGAACACCATCAGTTTAACTGCAGCCATCCGGTGTCAGAGAAATATGCGTAGTACTAAGACTCATTAAAATGCTATTTTTGTACTAACCATAACATGGTGCAGTACTGTGCTAATGATATTAAATCAGTTGTTAAACCATCAATACAAAGATAAAAAGAAACTTTATGTGGGAATTTCTACTTAACTTCTTGTATCTACATCTATGTGAGTACTGATTACTACTCAACAAATGGAGGCAAAACTGAGCAGCGAACATAAAAATACAAGGACAAGGTGAATGGTTCTTGTTCTGGCAGTGAAATACTATGTATTCTGGTTTAAAACTGTAACTATATTTGCGTTCACTCTCCTGTTAGGTCAATTTTACTAGGTAACATTTAGTTAGCATAAATACACAAAGCAGTTTTCTGGTAGTTTCTTGTTAATATTGAGTATAGAGCAAGTTTCTCCGTGATTCTTTTCATATGTTTTTTATGATAACCTTGACTCATTCCACATCCCGAAAGGGTCTCCTCCTACATGGGCACTACAGCAGCTGAATGATGGAATGAATGAATAAAGTAAATTAATAATTTTAATACAACGAAAATGTAAGTGAAGCATGGAAATTGAAATGCAAAACATTTGATTGATTCATCATATATGTAACTAGTGTCACTTCATGTCTGTAATTAATTCAGGCTGCAGAAGTTCTTACCAAAAATTTTTCGTACACTGTTCAATTTCTCTGATTCATTGCACATCCCAGAAGACTCTTTCCAATGGCAGAATCTTTCTGATTGTTCATATGCATGCAAAATGATGTTAAGATTGTGTTTTCTACTTGGATATGTGGTTGCCCTTTATACAGATAAAAACCTGGTCACATAGCATTAAAGTATTGATTCTGGTATACAATGCCAAAGGAAGCTTAGTAGATTTAAAATACACCATTTTTAGAAATGAATAGCTAGTGACTACCAAAATGTTAAAGAAAACCACAAAACATGACAAATGAAAGTGGAGTTAACAATACCAGAGAAGGAAAGCTGCTACTCACCATATAGCGGAGATGCTGAGTCATGATAGGCACAATAAAAAGATTCACACAATCAAAGCTTTTGCCCATTAAGGCCTTTGTCAGCAGTAGACACACACACACACACGCACTCACACAAACACAACTTGCACACACGTCTGCAGTCTGAGAGAGCTGAAACTACAAGTGGAGTTAACTGAGATAAATCTTCTCTATTCATTGCACCAGGAAGTTTGTCAGTTTTGTATTTAAAAAATAGAAATGAATACTATAGAATATTTACCTGTGTTACTCGACCTCAAATGCTTTTGACAGTTTCTCAAGGTCCCTGAAAGAAAATAGTTGCAATAGTTTTATAAAAAATATTAAATAACTTTATGAACCTTATCAAACTATTCTCAAAAGTCATCCGTCATTTACTCACTGTGTAATTCTGAAAAAAATATTTTTTGTAGTATAAATGACCTGGAACCATAAATCTAAAAGGTAAAAGTTGTAAATCAATACAGAAACACTATAATACGAGTATCAGTAATTTAGCTGTGCAAGGATTTAACTAAAATGGTAATTTATTTGCACAAAGTATTAAGCAGTATACGATTCTGATATACACTTACTGTTACACCTTACTGACTACAAATACTGTGAAATAAATTTAAGCATTAAAAATTACTGTGACATAGACAGAGAAAATGTTGAGGTATAACAAGATGCACAACACTGACCCAGAAAATGTTTTGAGAAAGTTATGCAGCAATGCAAATGCCAAGAGTGATTGCAGTATATTTCAAAGTCTAAGTTCAAGCCATAATTTGGTAGTCTATGGCCTGGCAATGTGCCAGTTGTTGCCATCTTTCCTTCCAATTATGAGGAACATGCTGAAAAGTAATGCCTCTGATTTCTTTTTTTTTTTTCTTTTTTACGTGAAGCTCTTAAAGCTTTTCAAGTAAAACATTATTAACATTCCACATCTTTATTCCTCATGCCCACATATTTGCAACCCTCTGCTACCAGAGGGATCCCAACTGTATTGTGTAACATGTTGGTGTGCAACTTAACTATGTCAGTGTGTGAGAAGCAGCATGCTGCAATAGTGTTTCAAATTCAAATAGTTCATCCACACAATGGGAAACCTTCTCCTTCAGCATGGCAGTGTCAGACCACACATGAATGCACCAATGTCTGCAACAATCCAAAGCTTTGGATTCACTGTCATCTATCATTGTGCGTCCAGTCCTGACTTGGCCCCATCTGATTTTCAAGTGATTCCAAAACTTAAAGAACAGCTTCAAGCATTTCACTTTAAAAATCATGAAGTGGTGTAAGCAGAGGTGAGGTAATGGCTCTGTCAACAAAGCCAAACACTCTAGACTGACAGTATCAACAAATTAGTCTCTCACTGCGAGAAATCAGTTTTTTTATTTATTTATTTACATGTCAAGTTCTGTAGGACCAAATTGAGGAGCAAATTTCCAAGGTCATGGAACGTGTCAGTACATGGACTTACAACATAAAAGTAATAACAGATAAAAATAAATATTCATGAACCTGAAAGAAAATCAGTCCATAAGTTTACTTAAACACTATCAGCAATACAATGAGAATCAGCTTAATTTTTCAAGGAACTCCTCGACAGAATAGAAGGAGTGACCCATGAGGAAACTCTTCAGTTTCAATTTGAAAGCGCGTGGATTAATGCTAAGATTTTTGAATTTGAATGGCAGCTTATTGAAAATGGATGCAGCAGTATACTGCACACCTTTTTGCACAAGAGTTAAGGAAGTCCGATCCAAATGGAGGTTTGATTTCTGCCGCTGCTTACTGTTGGAAATAAACTAATATTGGTAACAAGAAACGACAATAAGGAATATACATATTGAGAGGCCAATGTCAAAATACCCAGACTCGTGAACAGAGGTCGACAAGAGGTTCGTGAACTCACACCACTTATTGCTCGAACCGCCCGTTTCTGAACCAAAAATATCCTTCTAGAATGGGAAGAGTTACCCCAAAACATAAAGTCAAACGACATAAGTGAATGAAAATAAGCAAAGTAGACTAATTTACGTGTCGAAGTATCACTCACTTTCGATACCGTTCAAATAGTGAAAATGGCAGTATTAAGTCTTTGAACAAGATCCTGAACGTGGGCTTTCCACGACAGCTTACTATCTATCTGAACACCTAGCAATTTGAACTGTTCAGTTTCACTAATCATATGCCCGTTCTGTGAGATTAAAACATCAGGTTTTGTTGAATTGTGTGTTAGGAACTGTAAAAACTGAGTCTTACTGTGATTTAATGTTAGTTTATTTTCTACAAGCCATGAACTGAGGTCATGTACTGCACTACTTGAAACCAAGTCAATGTTGCACACAACATCCTTTACTACCAAGCTAGTGTTATCAGCAAACAGAAATATTTTAGAGTTACCCATAATACTAGAGGGCATGTCATTTATATAAATAAGGAACAGGAGTGGCCCCAACACTGATCCCTGGGGCACCCCCCCCCCCCCCCACTTGACAGTACCCCACTCAGATCCCACATCACAGCCATTATCAACATTGTGAATAATGACCTTTTGCTGCCTGTTGCTAAAGTAAGAGGTGAACCAATTGTGAGCTACTCCCCTTATTCTGTAATGGTCCAACTTCTGGACCAATATTGTGAGATCAACACAGTCAAATGCCTTTGTTAAATCAAAAAATGCGCCAAGCGTTTGAAACTTTTTGTTTAGCCCATCCAGTACCTCACAGAGAAAAGAGAATATAGCATTTTCAGTTGTCAAACAACTTCTAAAGCCGAACTGTACATTTGATAGCAAATCGTGTGATATAAAATGATCAATAAACCTTACACACACAGCCTTTTCGATAACTTTTGCAAACACTGATGGCATAGAAATAGGTCTAAAATTATCTACATTATCCCTTTCTCCCTTTTTATAAAGCGGCTTTACTACTGAGTACTTTAATCGCTCGGGAAACTGACCATTCCTAAAGGAAAAATTACAAATATAGCTAAATACAGGGCTAACATGTGCAGCACAGTACTTTAATATTCTACTAGACACTCAATCATAACCACGAGAGTCCTTAGTCTTCAGTGATTTAATATTGACTCAATCTCCCTCTTGTCTGTATCACAGAGGAGTATTTCAGGCATCAATCTCGGAAAGGCATTTGCTAAGAAATTTATATGATTTCCTGTAGAAACTAAATTTTTATTTAATTCACCAGCAATGCTCAGAGAATGGTTGTTAAATACTGTACATATATCTGATTTATCAGTAACAGAAATGTTATTACTGCAAACTGACTTTATATCATCAACCTTGTGCTGCTGACCAGACACTTCCTTCACAACTGACCATATGGCTTTAATTTTATCCTGTGGATTAGCTATTCTCTTTGCATACCACATACTTTTTGCCTTGCTAATAACATTTTTAAGCACCTTACAATACTGTTTGTAATGGGCTACTGTAGCTTGATTGTGACTACTTCTAACATTTTGATACAATTCTTGCTTTGTTCTACATGATATCCTTATCCCCAGCCAACTGGGCTGTCCATTACTGCTAGTACCCCATTTAGAATGTTCTAATGGAAAGCAACTCTCAAAGAGCATGAGAAATGTGTTATGGAAAGCATTGTATTTATCATCTATATTATCGGCACTATAAACATCTTGCCACTCTTATTCCTTGACAAGTTTTGAAAAACTCTCTATTGGTGTTGGATTAACTTTCCTACGTAGTTTGTAATTAAATATGACATTGGTTTGAGTACAAAAACCTTTTAGTGTTAAAATTTGTGCATCATGGTCTGAAAGGCCATTCACCCTTTTACTAGCAGAATGCCCATCTAGTAACGAAGAATGAATAAAAATATTGTCTATGACTGTGCTACTGATGCCCTGCACCCTAGTTGGAAAAAACACAGTTTGAATCAGATCATATGAATTTAGGAGCTCTACCAACACCCTTTTTCTTGCACAATCATGTACAAAATTAATATTGAAGTCACCACATAACTACTTTCTGGTACTTCCTACAAAGTGAATCAAGAACCCCCTCTAGCTTAAGCAAAATTGCTCTGAAGTCGGAGTTAGCGGACCTATAAACAACAGCAATTAGAAGTTTAGTTTCCCTAAATTCAACTAATGCTGCACAACTTTCAAATATCTGTTCAGTGCAGTGTCGTGATACGTCTATGGACTCAAATGAAATACTGTTTTTTACGTACAGAGCCACTCCCCCACCCCGCAAGGAACTCCTTGAGAAACAGCCAGCTAATCTGTAGCCTGGTAAAGGAAGCCTCTGAATTATCAAATTATTTAAGTGGTGCTCTGATATACCAATAATTTCAGAGTTAACATCTATTAGCAGTTCACTAACTTCATCTCTAATACCTCTTATATTTTGATGAAATACGCTAATTCCTTCTCTACTTGGAAACATTACATCCTCTGGAGGTGAGCCCTTAGTTAGAGGCACTTCCTTTAAGCAGGTATGCCTATCAGCTGACTTCAGTCTTAAAAAGGTGCAGCTCCAACACCAACTACTACAGGAATTTTTCCATGAGTGATACCACCACCACCACCACCACCACCACCACCCACTACACTGTCACCTATAAGCTTAGCCAGCCTCCCCTCCCCATACCTATTGAGGTGCAGGCCATGCCCAGTGAAACCCCATCTACTGACAGACCCAACTGGCACCACTGAGATGTGATCCATGCCCTCCGCCATCAGTGCCCTCCCCAGCCCCACATTAACGCGCCAATAGGCGCATTAAGGTGAGGCCGATCATGACGCTGAAACAGTTGCACAAAATGCACATTAGTGCCACCAGTTTGAGTAGCTATCTTAACCAAGTCACCACTGACATCATATTCCCCATCCCTATCGAGACTGTTCCCTGCTCCACCCACTATCACTACCTGATCCTCTTTCGTAAAATTCTTACATAACTCCCCTATGCTTTCAGTCACCTGAGCCAACCCTGCACTAGGCTTCACAATGCTGGTGACCTGGTACTCACTTCCCAACACTTCCTGCAACTGCTGGCCCACACCTCTACCGTGGGAACTACCTAGCAGCAGAACCTTCTTTCTGCTAGACTTTGCAACTAACCTAGGCCTCCTAATTGCTGAGGACTGCTGCAAGTTACCTACATCTACGACTACACGAGGCTCCTCTCCACTCAACTCTGACAGTTGGTCGTATCTATTGCATGTATGCAAAGTAAAACTGTCTGAATACCTCCTCTTCCTAACTACCTTCTTGCCAACTGCCAGGCACTAGGATGACTATGTTGAGAAATAAATACGTAGATATGAAGACTAAAGATGAAGAATGTTAATAACATTTGTTTTATTTAAAAAGCCTTAAGAGTTCTCACACAAAAAATCATTACTTTTTAGCATGCCCTCGTATTTGAGTAGAATATGATGAGCACATGTACAAAATTTAGGGGAAGACTTGAAACAGCTCCTATAGGGCTAGCAGTAAAAACTGACGATTAATGTGTAGTGAAAATATTGTCAAAATTTGCACAAACTTACAAGTAGTGTAGTCTGTACAAAAGTTACACATCCCCCCCCCCTCTCCTACACCTACACACACACACACACACACACACACACACACACACACACACACACACACACACACACACACGGGTCTTGTCCATGGCAGTCAACTTACACAAATAATCGGTCACAAGCCATTCAGTATAAAATACAGGTTTAATGTTCAAGCTAAAGAATAAAAACATTTAATAATACTGAAAGTAAAATAAAAATAAAAGCACTGAAAGACTGAAGAGGTCATGGATCAGCCAATTCATGGCTAATGGGTGGCAAGCCAGCTACTTCAGTCTTTTCATAGTTTCAGCTGAGGTGTAAAAACCACAGATAAAGTGAAAGCAAAAAAGGAAGTTCCACCCATCTGGCAATCCCTCATTCACTGCAGAATAGTGGTTCAATATTCACATCACAGTATTGTAAAAAAGGAGAACAGTGACGAGCACTGAATGAATGTATACATACCACTCTTCCAAATAAAACTCAAAACCATATCCTCCACTTGAATGTCATCAGCTACTATTAGAGATAAGAAGTTGTCAAGCTTCAGTGTTTGGCACAAAGCAGCCAAGTTAGTGCATTCTAACAGCACATGGGTCACCGACGGAGGGTGTTGCAACAAAACTGAGGTGGATCCTCTCACCTGAAGATATGACCATGAGTTTGGCAGATATGGGCCAGCAAAAGATAGTAGATTCAGATTGAGAAGGGAAAAGAGAAGATTGCCACACAGTTGAGAGCCTTTTATGGTACACTGCCTAATTGTGGGAGCCACAGTGAGAAATTCCTTGTTTCAAGCCTACAAAAGCTGAAGACTTACTGTCATCCACAAGTTGGATCCTTGTATTCTCATCTCCAGGAACTCCATCTCAGTAGCTTCCTTTGCTAACTGGTCCGCAAGATTGTTTTCCAGAATTCCTACACATTTTGGGGTCCAGAGGAATGCAATGGAGCTCCCAGTATCATAGAGGCAAGAAAAAAAGACTGTGTATGGTCAAAATCAATTTGTTCTGAGGATGGCATTCACTTATGGCCCGCAGGTTGCTTAGAGAGTCACAACTGGTTAGGAAATTGTCGCAGGTGTGAGTGCAAATATAATGGAAGGCTTGGATAATGGCCATGAATTCTGCTGTAAAAACACTACTGTAGTTAGTGTTATTCATGGCCCCTGGATGTGTGAAGGCATGGCCGACATTATCATTGACATCTGGCCTATCATTCTAGATGAGTGCTTAACCAAGAAATTCGCAAAAACTGAAAGAGAGAAACATCAAAATACAGATGGTCTATCATTTACTTTGATCCAATAGAAGGTTCGGGTGGATCTCTGGATGAGGCATGCACATGGCAGGTTTGGTGAAGGTAACGTGAAAAGAGGGTTCAGGGGAGGAAAGTGGAGGTCAGGGCAAGGAGACTTCAGATGAACTACTACTGGGATACCTGACCAGAGTTACCCTTGTGAGAGTTGAATCCTCCTGCTAGAGAAAATGATATAGTTACTTGGGTGTTCAGGGTTTCTGTGGACCCATACTGTGTAATTTTGTAGTAATGGTGCAGTGTGAACCATACAGGAAGACAATGCTTGATTTATAAGTAAATAAAAACGAAAAGTAATGAGAGAGATTCCAGTACTGTGACCTTCTGGGGCAGTTCTGCTTTAAATTTGTGTCTCTTAAAATGTCATTTTAATGCCAGTTTTGTCCCAGCCTGTACAACAAGACTGGCCACAAGGTGCATCCGAAACGCCCAAGTCACAAGCCAGATACCACTGTGGTAAAGCAGGTCATGAAGCCATAATGTCAAAGAGGTCACTGAGCCATCAGATAGACACTCATGGTCCTCCAGTTGGGATAGTGTAACAGAGAAACGTGGAATTATCCTACATGTGCTTATACCAATCATAATATCAATATTATTTTTTCTTTCTTTTCCTTATCTTTTTTTCAGTAGTGGTACATATATGACAGTAACACGAAGTAGCTAATTCCTTAATGACACAATGTTTCATTAAACTTTATTATTCACTATACAACTTAATGATTGATGATGACAACAGTATATTTAGTTTTTATAATGAAAACATTTTATTTAAAGTAATATTCATGATTTACTAAACCTGCAAACCATGTGCACATCATATTACAAGAAGCTAAAAACTCTTTGTTTCAAGGTTGACCTAGCTCATTTAAAAGCTCTCATTATCCACTTTTCAACAATTTTTTTTCCCAAAAACTTTAGTATTCATGAGCTACAAATATTCAAAATTTTCATGTTCAAGGATTTTCCAACCATAACACTTCATTCTTTCCTAAATCCAGTGCCATAGTCTTGTAGCCCTGATCTTAAACAATCTGTTTGTTTGTTAATTATTCCAATTCAAGACTTCACTTTCTAGGAACTTTTTGGTAAACTTTGGGATCCCTGTAAACATTAAAACTGCTCTCCCTTCTCTCCCAGAAGATAGTACCTGTAATTTTTCCATTTTCTACATATACTGCTATTAGGTAAACAAATTTACTTCACTACCTATTGTATCACTGTCCCTTTTATTATTCCTGTCTTAGGTTAATTTCTAAAATGGAGCAGCTTAGTACTGTACCAGTTTGTAGTTTCTGTAATACATGCATCTATAAACAGGTGATGCACTGAAAGCCTTAACCCTTTGGGTACCAATGGTTTCTGCCTGAAACCATCATTTTCATTAATTTTTATAAGTACCGGTGCCTTTCACATGAAACCAATTATGCTATTGCAAGAGATAGATATCTAGTGGTACACTGAGGTACTTCTATGAATGTAGTGCATCGCACAGCAGTCTCTTACAGCATTAAAGGCATCAGTCAGCATGGAGCTTGTGCTACATGATTGTAGAAGATTGAGAAATGTTCTCTTTTTAAATAGTTACCATAGTGAGGAGATCACTGACAGTGAAAGTAAGTACACCTAAAATTACTGTAATATAAATTTATGAGTGGTTTTGAAATTTAAGCACTGGAGTGGTATGTACTTTTGATATAAATTCAATTTTATGTCCATTTTTGCTTACTATTGAGGATTATTATTTGTTTTGGGCATTACAAGTTCATGGAAGTTTTGAGGTGTGAATTGTGCCTAGGAGAAATGTGAAACTGCTTTCAAATATATCTCAGGAAATGAAGGTGGTTGAAAACTGTATGTTCCAGTACTTCCAAAGTGAAAACACCTTCTTAAAACAACTGATTATTTACTTTTTGCCACCTTCTTCTTGTATTCGTTGCTTACTCTGATGGTGAAGTTGAATTTTGTGAAAGATTTCAAAATTAATTTTTTTAATATTATTGCAACTCAAAGGGTTAAGTAAGCACACCTACTAGTCAAACAGTACAGTAACTATGTTGTCAGACAGTTCGTTTCCACTAGTCAAACGATGAACAGCTATGTAAAGCTCATATTTACACTATATATTAACTATGTATCTGGTTAAGTTGACAGTGAGTCTCAAACATATATAGTTACTTAATTGATTACTGCCACTTGCGAATTTATTGAATATGCTCAGAGTTCATGGAGCTTGCTGGCCCATTGCAAAGATACAGATGTCCTGCAGTTTTCAGATGTGTTCACCAAACTA
The DNA here is from genome assembly GCF_023864345.2 of Schistocerca serialis cubense. NCBI lineage: Eukaryota > Metazoa > Arthropoda > Insecta > Orthoptera > Acrididae > Schistocerca > Schistocerca serialis. Next base: position 30,916,690 of record NC_064640.1, read on the forward strand.
AACCATTTGTTAATACATGTGAAGAACAATGCAAACTAAATTCTGCAGTGTACATTACATCAGTTAATAATAGTTCGTTATCATCAGTAACCACAAGAAGGAGACAAAGCAGACATTCTGCAAGACTTATGAGGCAGAGGCGCAAGGACTAGGCTGGTAATTTACAATAGGACTAGAGCTTTGTGCAGATGCAAGAGAGTGCAGTGGTCGACACCCCAAAAGGGGTAACTGAGGCAGCAGCACATACCAGGCAGTGGAGTGTGTTAAGTTTCAACTGGCATTTCTCTTTTAATCTGACAAATAAAAGTCCCAAAAACTGGAATTAATATGACTCTACCACATTAAGCAGTTCATCATAAAGATAAAGTTCTGGATGTGGGTGAACAGTTCTGTGTAATCAGAGGTACATAACAATGTCTTCACAGTGGAAAACTGGAAGTCATGGGAGAGAGCCCAGGCTTGCACTCTCTTGATGGCACTGTGCAACTAAAGTGCGCATCATTTATGTTGGCGGCCGAGTTTAGGTTCGTTCTGCGCATCTGATGTCACAAAACACAGTCAGCCAATGAACAGAGAACGACGTTGCCAGATCTTGACTGCAGTGCAGTGCATGGACGAGTGTCTTCAGTTTTAGAAACGTTCAGTCATAAATAAAGTAATAGAACAAAAGCAATGTCTTGATAGCAGACTTTCTTTTATAGAAATTTTGGAAAAAGCATTCTTTATACCAATTGCTTCATATTCTATTAATTAATTAAACCAAACAAGCAATAAGACTCCTAATTCAGGCGATAGCAAGGAAAGGTGTTTGTATCAATCTTACAAACTGCTTTTTCGCAATAAAGAACAGCGGTAATTGTTTATTTCCTATTGTACTTCGACGAAGCGTGAATATTCATAGTCATACCAACAGTGTGTCAGTATTTTGCATGACGTATTATGGTTCTCATGGAGTTCTATAGACAGACGAGCTGCGTTAGCGTAATGGTGAAGGTATCGGGCTTCTACGCAAAAGGTTACGAGTTCAGACCTTGTGTGGTGCTTAACATTTTCTTTATTTAAAAACAATACTGAAGTGCCATACTTCACGAATTTTATTCGTTTGAATGCAATTTTTTTGAAATTTCTAGTGTTTGTCTCTTCATTAACCCTTTCGCTGCTGCAGACACGTGCTCCCCGCATTCCATGCTGTGCGCGATTTTGTCATCACTGCACTGCTCGCCTGTGCAGACAGATTGTGTTCCCACCGCTTTGACACACTTATCATTCGATTTCACAAAAGCTATTTGGCCCAAAAATTAGATTTTTACACATCGTCTTGACTGATACCTCCCCCCCCCCCCCTCCCCCCCGTAAATGATTTAATTTTGTTTCGATGTTCAACGCAGTTATTATGCAGCATTAAATATAGTACACCATTGCACTAAATTTTGAAGAGTTTGCAGAGGTAAAAGTCCATAGCGTATACTTTCCGTATGGTTGATTTTAGTTGCCACAATGTTGAGAATGAAATGTGGACAAGATACCTAAATTTCATGTAAAATTTACTGTATAACAATATCTTATTTAATTTAAGTACCACATAAGTGTCGTATGTAATATTGAGAAATATTCCATCTTTCGCGACTGTAACAAAAGTTTTATTTACTCCGGGCGCGTTTGGCTTTATTTTAAAGCACTTCAATCAATGAAAGGTATGGAACATACACAATGGTACTCATGTTCTCTTTCTTGTTTTTGTTCCACAGTCGCAGTTTTACCAATGGTATTGAAATATATTCCTCTTCTGCAACTGTAATAAGCGACTTATTTAGACCAGACGCGTTTCTCTCTTTTGAAGCATCTTCAGTGGACAGTATTTTGTCTCCTCCATTGCCAAGTCACCTTTCGTAGTTTTGTGCTGCGGTAACACATTATTCAACGTTTGTGTTGGCTGATCAGTGTTTTAGCAAATAAATGTTGTTTGTGTGTGCCACACACAAAAATTATATTTGACATAGCTCAGAGCACTTCACTGATAGATGGTATATTCAAGTCCTAATGTTTTTGTAAGTCCACAGTTTTGTTTAATGTATTTTGTCTACTGCCTTTTGATTGATTGAAGTGCTTTAAAATAAAGCCAAATGTGCCCGGTGTAAATAAAACTTTTGTTACAGTTGCGAAAGATGGAATATTTCTCAATATTACATACGACACCTATGTTGCACTTAAATTAAATGAGATATTGCTATACAGTAAATTTTATAAGAAATTTAGGTATCTTGTCCACATTTCATTCTCAACATTGTGGCAACTAAAATCGACCATACGGAAAGTATACTCTATGGACTTTTACCTCTGCAAACTCTTCAAATTTTCGTGCAATGGTTTACTATATTTAATGCTGCATAATAACTGTGTTGAACATCGAATCAAAATTAAGTCATTTATGGGGGGAAGGTATCAGTCAAGAAGATGTGTAAAAATCTAATTTTTGGGCCAAATAGTTTTTGTGAAATCGAATGATAAGACTGTCAAAGCAGTCGGAACACCATGTGTCTGCACAGGCGAGCAGTGCAGTGACAAAATCGTGCACAGCGCGGACAGCAGGGAGCAAGTGTTTGTAGCAGCGAAAGGGTTAATGCGGCCATGGTGGCTTTACTTCATGAACTGTGCGCTCCCTCCTAAACGTAAGCTTGTGAACTATGCTATACTATGGTGCTGCTTCTCTTGGCGCGTGCGTCATGTGCAACTGGCAACGCAGCAATCTCCCGCGTCTGGGCGGGCATGCGCGAGCCGCCAAGATAAAAGAATTGAACTATAGCAGTCAGCAACATTCATGGTTGAAGAACTGTACTAAATACAACACTCATTCATATACCGGGAGAGTGAGAACATCGGCTTCACAGCCTTTGCAAGCCCATTAAACATTAACAGAAAAAGGGTCACACTCAGCATGGACCCTTGTGACACTCCATTCTCCTGTATATGAAGGATATTATAGGATGTCGCAATGCATACGTGAAACAAGCAGAGAGAGAGAAAATTCTGGATAAATGTCAGGAGGTGGTCTCTAAAACCCCACTCTCATGTGGTAAAGAGTGGTAATGTCATGGGATGACATATGCCTTCCTCATGTCAAAGAAAACAGAAGTGAAGTGTTGGCAGTGGGCAAAAGGTCTCCTAATAGAATTAAGTGGTCAGTTGTGGATCAGTCATCCCTAAATCTACAGTGCCCGTTGGATGAAAGCCCTTCACCTCAAGAGTGCAACATAGTTGTCGATTTACAATTATGCAGACCACTAGTGAGGCTGCTGATGGGCTTATAGCTGTCTATTTTGTAGGAGTTTTACCTTGTCTCAAAACTGCGACAATTGAGGTGCATTTTTCCAAAACTGAACAAGAGCAAAAAAGTAAATTTGGCAGGAAACACATGTTTTAAATATCATACTGAAATATTAGCTACATAAACGAGATAATTTAACACAGTTTCTTGTAGACACACTTCCAACTGAGTGGTCAACCTTTCTAAATTTTTCATTGTTTATTTTAGAATGGAGGGTCAAAGTTTCCAAGTTTTTTTGAAAGTCAATAAATGCAAAGATGGAAGTTAAAAATTTTTGTAATACACACATTCAAATTGATGTTTTCCATCCCTTTTCTCTCTATTATTACAAAGTTACTTTACTGTTCATTTTGCACAGAAATTGAATAATCTGCAACAACATAGCACTTTACTATCATACTTTTGCATAAATGTTTGATAATCAGAACTGCATGATAGCATCAAACACTACTGAAACACTGCACAAAATACTGGCAACAAAAATACTAACCTGGAAATCTACTGATTAATTTCGACAGTGTTCTTACAAAACTCTTCTACACCTTCTGGTATATTAAAGTGCCTAATAAGTTTTAAGATAGACTTTTTCTTTTCCTTGCTGGTCATGTTCTTCTTTTCCAAGGTGGCAGCTTTCATCAATTCCTGGCTGCAGTTTCTAGACTTCTGTACTTCAACCTGTACATGACTTTCACTACAAGAGTCTAATACTGAAAGCAATACAATATTCTTAGAATTTTTGTACGCCATCACTCACTGAAAATACAATTTGAAAGGTATCTTACATTATAGGGGTTTAAGTGCACTGGACTTGAAATCCTGTGCATCCCAATCTTAATGTAATATCTTTATGCTGCCATGTTGTTCCAGCATTTTACAGTATTCGGTCACTGAAAGAATATCTTCCTTTTACTTGTATTCTTTATCCACTCTAACAGACACTTTATCAGGATTATAACTATAACCATAAATAGGGAACTAAAGCACCTGCTTATTACATTTTCTGGTTTTTTTTTTTTTTTTTTTTTCTGGCAAAGGCTATTGTGCACATCAATAATATATTTTTATTTCGACTGTTACAGGAGTCAGGAAACAAATGAATTTCATTTAGAGCATTTTGTGGCTGGGACACCTTAATAAGGTTTCTGAGAAAATCCAGTAGACTGGAGGTTACTTGGCTGCATCCTTTCTGTAATCTTGTTTCAAGCCAAGTATAGAAATCAGTCCTTTCCTTTTCCTGTGCTCCGGAACTGTATAGCCACACCTGCCTTTAACAGAACACTTCACCTACACAGTGCTCTGGTACTGACTGTATATCAAAACATACTTTAAATACATTTGGATTTTCCTCCTCCATTATTACATAAAACTTTCTTGGATGAAGTTTGTGCAACCTATGGTTTGTTATTAACTGATTATTTTCCTTCACATCTTGTTCCTTTTGAGAGTGTCTTTGGACATCCCTGATGTTGCTTCAAATGTTCTGGCTCCTTTTTTCCCCTATGCTGTGCCTCATCGAGACAGTCTTTATGTTCCTTCTCCCTGAGAAAAGCTGGCTCAAACTGAGCAATAATCCGGACTTAATGTTGTTGTGTAAACTACTAATCTATTTCTAGTGTTGGTTCTGGCAGAAAAGTCTCTCATATTATCATTAACAGTAATGTTCTGTATTTTATTCTCCCTTCAGATCCCTCAGAAGCAAAGCACAGTTTGCATTTACCGACTTTTGCTTTAACTGGCTAAGAGCAAATACAGAGTTTTGGAAAATTCAGGGTTTTCAACGCCCTACAACAGCAGCATATATCGGCTCTTGACAAAACTGTTTTAACAGGTGAAGCATGGCAACAAGATTGATTTGTAACTACAAAAATCTAAATGTTGAAAAATGGAGCATTTATCAACTTTTCAAAAAGTGTTCCTCAATTGCATTTTCCCTCCACATGATGGGAAGTGCACATTACCCCAATACAATTGAAGACTGCAAATATGTGGAATTGTTAATCTACAGTTAGATGTTGTAGCATTTGATTATGGATTCCATCAGGCCCTGGTGCCATCTTGTGCCTAAGGGCCATAGCACTGAGGAGGTCCCATGTCTCCTGGGCATGATCCTAAATAGGCATCCCCCCAGGCCACATCATACAGCTCTCTGTTAAACTATCACAATCGAGCTGTAACTCACACAGACGCACAGGGGTGTCTCACACAGATCATCCCAGAGTGCTCTTAGTAAAAATGAGTATTATATGGTTCCAAAAACTCAGTAGTTAAGGTCAGTTTCTTATACTCTACCCATCTTTTGATAGAGGGAAGGCTGAGCAGTAAATGTCAGTTGCAGACAAAGTGTGCCATGAAGCACTCTGCATTAACAGTAGGATCAGAATGAATCTTGCCATTAAAGAGGATACTGAAAATACTGGTTGCTAGCTGGTGACCATACGTACAACAGAACTTGACTCAGCTGTGTTTTGTAAGGTACCGTGCTGCACCAAGGAGCCTTTTGAAGGCAGTAAGGTTCTGCACTGATGGGGTGATGCTTATGTCATTGGAGTGCTCACCTGTGAACTTTGACTGCCTTAAGGATTTCCTGTTTGCATCATGGGACTGGGTTGGGATGGTAGCACAGTATTAACAGCATGCCACTCGGCTTTCTGGATGGACTATCGTCAAGAGTGCTCAGCTGGGTAACAGAGTGGGAGTGGGAAGACAGTCAAGAAATGATCACTCCCACAGAGGTCATTGTGTACCCTCCATTGAATTGAGTGGGGGATCCAGCCTGAAACCCAGGTACAGGTACTTATACAAATGAAATGACAGAATTTCAGAGACTTCACTGGTCTCATTAAGATATGGTTTTATGTTCATAGACAGAAGCGCTTCACTCACTGCTTCAGTCTATATACATAAATTCGTATCTTTATGAGACCAGTAAAGTCTCTGAAATTGTGTCATTTCATTTGTATCACATATTTAGTTCATTTTCTAATGTCCATTCAGTCCCGGCATATACCATGAAGAGAAAGGCTACCAAATTTGCTATGCATAGAATGTTGCTCTTCAGAGTCACTCATAATATTTGTAAAGCAGAACACATGGAAGCACCCAACTCTGCTGAATGACCAGCTGGAACCTTACAAGGCAACACTGCAGGGACAGGAGTGGAACAGAGTTAGTTGTAAGGAGCTGACACATGTGAACATGAGCCACACAGTTTTGTAATGGTGGATATATGAAACTACAACTGTGCAGGTACCTGACAACACCCATATTTTAATGCACTTGCTACTGTTTTAGGTTTTGGGTGCCTAATTTGAACATTCACACAACAGGTGCTTAAGACGGAATTGCACAGAGGATGGAATGTGGGCCATGACGGGTGACCTTCCCCAAACAGCCCACACTAATATAAAATTTTGAAAAAAGTGAAGGTAATACCCAATTCTGAGGACCAAACATAGCTTAACCAAAAAATTTTGGGAAAGAAAGCTTAAATATGTAACCCTGTTTACGTCCCCATGAGAAAAGTCAGATTGTCAACAAGGAAGTTGTCCTACAAACCAAGTCAGAGAGAAGGTGCAATTGCAGAATAGGACTGCAGCATGGGAAATCAAGGGCTACGTCAATGGCTTGCCCTCCACAAAAGAGTTGTGAGCCCTTGGGGACAGGATAGCCACAGAGTTAGACTTAAGGTATCGTTAAAGGAAGTAGTACCACAAGGGCTCTGGGTCCTGTGTTCGCCAATCATGTATTGACAAAAGAACTGTGAGCCTTCTGCAGAGGTTAGTGATCCTGAAATGGAAACATGTTATGAAGGAATGTAACTGAAATATCTGCTTCAGTATTGAAATATGTTAATGCTAATGATTGGCCACTGAAGAGAAATGTAACATTTTATAATAGGAACAATGATATATGAATAACCATAATAATTGACATGTGGCAGTCCTTGAATGAGAATTTCTTTATTATGGTCAAAGATCTATGATCTGTGGTAGCTGTCTGAAGTAACTGTTAATGCTTTTATACTTTTCATAATTTGTTACAGGTTTCAAAAGGTTACCCAATTAAGAAATGGGCGAAAATCCTTTGGTTACATCTTACTGGGGATTAAGGGGATAGACCAGGGTGGTTTACTATGTTCAACCTAGACACTCATGTCATGCAGCTTTTAACATCTATAAGAAACCATTTTATGGGTAACCAATACGAATGAGCTGTTCAACCAACACCATACAGCTGGCAGTGAGTTAATATATGAAACTGCTGTGAACAGAGCTCTGTCAAAATTTAGTATGGTTCATGGGTGCTCCAAATTCTTTGAAGCCCTAGTAGGTTAGTGTACCACAGATAGAGCTGCCAAATGCCCTCTTGATACATGTGAGTTCCTCAGCAGAAGTGAAATAATATTGGGAGTAGTGAATCGAAGGAATTGGGGCAATGTATTTAGGGTATGAAGCAGTCCCATCTACTTTAGCACTCACAACTTGTAACATGATGTTTGAAATCATCAATAACCTGAACTTTAGAAACACAATTGCTTCTGCTACCATTTTCATAAGGCCAACACATAGCAGAACTTTAGGAACTGAAGACAGCTGGGTCAAGTTGAATGATTAATCAATTAACATCAAATGAGAGAATGCAAAGGCCCACCATAGACTAATTGGTGGAAGGAAAATGACATCATTTCAGCCATCAATCTTTCACTTTATACTAATGAGAAACAACGTTGGATGCCCCGAAAGAATGTTTCGTAGCAGAACCTCATGGAAAATAGTTGTTGTTGTTGTTGTTGTTGCGGTCTTCAGTCCTGAGACTGGTTTGATGCAGCTCTCCATGCTACTCTATCCTGTGCAAGCTTTATCATCTCCCAGTACCTACTGCAGCCTAAATCCTTCTGAATCTGCTTAGTGTATTCATCTCTTGGTCTCCCTCTATGATTTTTACCCTCCACGCTGCCCTCCAATACTAAATTGGTGATCCCTCGATGTCTCAGAACATGTCCTACCAACCGATCCCTTCTTCTAGTCAAGTTGTGCCACAAGCTCCTCTTCTCCCCAATTCTATTCAATACCTCCTCATTAGTTATGTGATCTACCCATCTAATCTTCAGTATTCTTCTGTAGCACCACATTTTGAAAGCTTCTATTCTCTTCTTGTCTAAACTATTTATCGTCCACGTTTCACTTCCATACATGGCTACATTCCATACAAATACTTCCAGAAATGACTTCCTGACATTTAAATCTATACTTGATGTTAACAAATTTCTCTTCTTCAGAAACGCTTTCCTTGTCATTGCCAGTCTACATTTTATACCCTCTCTACTTCGGCCATCAGTTATTTTGCTCCCCAAATAGCAAAACTCCTTTACTACTTAAGTGTCTCATTTCCTAATCTAATTCCCTCAGCATCACTCGACTTAATTCGACTACATTCCATTATCCTCATTTAGCTTTTGTTGATGTTCATCTTATACCCTCCTTTCAAGACACTGTCCATTCCGTTCAACCGCTCTTCCAAGTCCTTTGCTGTCTCTGACAGAATTACCATGTCATCGGTAAACCTCAAACTTTTTATTTCTTCTCCATGAATTTTAATACATACTCCGAACTTTTCTTTTGTGTCTTTTATTGCTTGCTCAATATACAGATTTAATAACATCGGGGATAGGCTACAACCCTGTCTCACTCCCTTCCCAACCACTGCTTCCCTGTCATACCCCTCGATTCTTATAACTGCCATCTAGTTTCTGTACAAATTGTAAATAGCCTTTTGCTCCCTGTATTTTAGCCCTGCCACCTTCAGAATCTGAAAGAGAGTATTCCAATCAACATTGTCAAAAGCTTTCTCTAAGTCTACAAATGCTAGAAACGTAGGTTTGCCTTTTCTTAATCTTTATCCTAAGATAAGTTGTAGGGTCAGTACTGCCTCATGTGTTCCAACATTTCTACAGAATCCAAACTGATCTTCCCTGAGGTCGGCTTCTACTAGTTTTTCCATTTGTCTGTAAAGAATTCGCGTTAGTATTTTGCAACTGTGATTTATTTAACTGATAGTTCGGTAATTTTCACATCTGTCAACACCTGCTTTCTTTGGGATTGGAATTATTATATTCTTCTTGAAGTCTGAGGGTATTTCGCCTGTCTCATACATCTTGCTCACCAGATGGTAGAGTTTTGTCAGGACTGGCTCTCCCACGGCTGTCAGTAGTTCTAATGGAATGTTGTCTACTCCGGGGGCCTTTTTTCGTCTCAGGTCTTTCAGTGCTCTGTCAAACTCTTCACACAGTATCATATCTCCCATTTCATCTTCATTCTCATCTACATCCTCTTCCATTTCCATAATATTGTCCTCAAGTACATCGCCCTTGTATAAACCTTCTATATACTCCTTCCACCTTTCTGCCTTCCCTTCTTTGCTTAGAACTGGGTTTCCATCAAAGCTCTTGATATTCATGCAAGTGGTTCTCCTTTCTCCAAAGGTCTCTTTAATTTTCCTGTAGGCAGTATCTATCTTACCCCTAGTGAGATAAGCCTCTACATCCTTACATTTGTCCTCTAGTCATCCCTGCTTAGCCATTTTGCACTTCCTGTTGATATCATTTTTGAGACGTTTGTATTTCTTTTTGCCTGCTTCATTTACTGCATTTTTATATTTTCTCCTTTCATCAATTAAATTCAATATTTCTTCTGTTACCCATGGGTTTCTACTAGCACTCATCTTTTTACCTATTTGATCCTCTGCTGCCTTCACTACTTCATCCCTCAGAGCTACCCATTCTTCTTCTACTGTATTTCTTTCCCCGGTTCTTGTCAATTGTTCCCTTATGCTCTCCCTGAAACTCTGTACAACCTCTGGTTTAATCATTTTATCCAGGTCCCATCTCCTTATATTCCCACCTTTTTGCAGTTACTTCAGTTTTAATATACAGTTCATAACCAATAGATTGTGGTCAGAGTCCCACATCTGCCCCTGGAATTGTCTTACAATTTAAAACCTGGTTCCCAAATCTCTGTCTTACCATTATATAATCTATCTGGTATCTATCTGATACCTTTTAGTATCTCCAGGGTTCTTCCATGTATACAACCTTCTTTCATGATTCTTAAACCAAGTGTTAGCTATGATTAAGTTATGCTCTGCGCAAAATTCTACCATACGGCTTCCTCTTTCATTTCTTAGCCCCAATCCATATTCACCTACTACGTTTCCTTCTCTCCCTTTTCCTACTCTTGAATTCCAGTCACCCATGACTATTAAATTTTCATCTCCCTTCACTACCTGAATAATTTCTTTTATCTCATCATACATTTCATCAATTTCTTCGTCATCTGCAGAGCTAGTTGGCATATAAACTTGAACTACTGTAGTAGGCGTGGGCTTCCTGTCTATGTTGGCCACAATAACGCGTTCACTATGCTATTTGTAGTAGCTTACCCGCACTCCTATTTTTTTTTAATTCATTATTAAACCTACTGCTGCATTACCCCTATTTGATTTTGTATTTATAACCCTGTATTCACCTGACCAAAAGTCTTGTTCCTCCTGCCACTGAACTTCACTAATTCCCACTATATCTAACTTTAACCTATCCATTTCCCTTTTTAAATTTTCTAACCTACCTGCCTGATTAAGGGATCTGACATTCCACACTCCTATCCATAGAACACCAGTTTTCTTTCTCCAACGTCCTCATGAGTAGTTCCTCCCGGAGATCCGAATGGGGGACTATTTTACCTCCGGAATATTTTACCCAAGAGGACGCCATCATCATTTAATCATACAGTAAAGCTGCATGCCCTCGGGAAAAATTACGGCTGTAGTTTCCCCTTGCTTTCAGCCGTTCACAGTACCAGAACAGCAAGGCCATTTTGGTTAGTGTTACAAGGCCAGATCAGTCAATCACCCAGACTGTTGCCCCTGCAACTACTGAAACCAAAGGATGTAAAATCGATCACCTGACTTGGCTATGGACTGAAGAGAAGACGAAAGCTGTGCATTTTAAAAAGCAGCTATATCAAAAATTGCTTGCTTCTAACACAGAGGAAAATTTGAATGATTATCATGATGCTAGGGTTGCAGCAAAGAAGGTAGCTGCAGCACCAAAATCAGTTCACTTCAGCTACATCTGTGACAAACTTGAAACACCAACTTGAGAGTGAGAAATCTATCGACTTGTGAAGCAATATCATAGGCAAACAGTGGACATGGAAAAATTCTTTGGAATCAACAATGAAGATAGCAAACTTGTCACCAATAGGAAAAATAGCAGAGTGATGGTGACAATACTTTGAGAAAATTTGCAGTGAGGAGTTTCCACATGTTTCAATTTCTGTGTAAACACTCTAGAGGGAACCACTGCACCAGTCACAGGATGAGGTAGTTGATGCATTGCATAAAACAAAGAATGGGAAGTTAATGGGACAACACTGTGAATCTGTGTAAAATAAAGCACAAAGTACTGGGATTTAACTGAATGGTTGGCAGATTTCTTCAATGAAATTATCAAAGAGAGCAGGATTCCAGCTGATTGGACATGTAATACAACAGTTCCAATCTGGAAGCAAAAGGGTAGTCCAGCTGACGTTAGCAACTATCAATCAATACATCTTCTATCATAAAGAATGGAGGTCCTGGAATGCACCATAAGTGAAAGAAATTATCATTCTCACCCCCAATCAATGTGGATTTGTGAAGAGCTGTGGGATAACAGATTCTACCCAGACTGCTCACCTGCTCATTGAAAAACACCATGAGATGTCAAGGCAACTATATCTGGTCTTCCTTGACCTTGAAAAAACCTTTGAACAAGTTATGAACTAGTTGATCTGGCTTGCTCTACAAGAGCATGGACTACCTGAAAAGCTAGTTGTATGGGTCACACTGCCTTACCATGAACACAAGAGCTGGATGAATCAGCTGCTGGAGTACTGGGCAAGTTTCCTGTTTCTGTAGGAGTGTGTCAGAGATATCTCTTAGCCTCTCCTCTTCATCAGAGCCATGGATACACTCACAGTAGACCTCCAGAAAACAACACCCCGGTCATTACTGTATGCTGGTGATGTGCTGTTGGCCTATGAAGACAAGACTGATCTGCAATGTCAAGTCAAGACTGGAATGACCACCTTTCAGAAACAGGTCTATGATTCAACATGCAAAAAATGCAGCCTCTCACCACTGATCTAATTGACTTGGATACCATCAGAATCAATAGTGTTGACCTCCTAATGACAAGAACTTTTTAACTACCTATGTTTGACAGTTGTTGCTGATGCTGTTGAAGAAGAAGAAGAATAAGACATAATAGACATATTAAAAAGGTGGCAAAAACCATCAAATATAATTAAAACTGGAATACATGTCTTTTTCTATAGATGAATAGGCTAGGGAGAAAATGCAAGTGTAGGCTTTTCTGTACACAAGAAAATGAAAATAATATTACTATACTGAAGGAATCTCATACAGAATAGCAATTCTTGTTTTAAAAACAAACAAGTTATATTCCATAAAAATATTCAAATCACCGTAACAGCTTGCTGTCATCTGATGCAGTAGCAGACCTCTACAAAGGACTGATAGAAAACAGAAAATCCCACAACAAGTTTACAATGGGGGACTTTTATGTGAAAGTGGGACAACATGTAACGAGAAATTAAAGAAGGTATACATTAGTTGTCCTTAACAGATGTGATCTGACTCCTATATATGCCAGACAATACAATGACAACCGCAGTCTGATTTCAACAAGCATGAGCACTTGATAATGAAGACTTTATTCCTGTTCAAGAATTCGTCTATGGTATAGAAGGAATTGTCAAGGAGATATGATTTCAATTTATTTTTGAAGCTATTACTGCTGTCTGTCAGACATTTTATTTCATCTGGTAATTTGTCAAAAAATTTTATTGCAGCATATTTTACCCCTTTCTGTGCCAAAGATAGGTTGAGTAAAGGATAGTGTAAGTCTTTCTTTTTTCTGGTATTATAATCATGAATGTCACTGTTGTTTTTAAACTGGTCAATGTTATTGAGAGCAAATTTCATTAGTGAATAAATGTTCTGTGAGGCTGTTGTAAGAATTCCCAATCTTTTAAAAAGATGCCTCCAAGGTGTGCAACTACGAACCCCACACACTATTCTAACCACTTTCTTTTGGGCAGTGAATACTTCTTGTCTAAATGTTGAATTACCCCAAAATATTATTCCGTATGACATCAGAGAGTGAAAGTATGCAAAGTATGTTAGCTTACTAATTTCTGTATCCTCAAAATTGGCAATTATTCTGATTGCAAAAGTTGCTGAACCTAGTTGCTTTAGAAGATCCAAAATATGAATTTTCCAATTAAGATTCTCATCTATACGAACACCCAAAAACTTAGTACGCTCTACCCTGTCTACTGACTTCTGCTGATGTGTTATATTTATTGAAGGAACTGTACTTTTTGCAGCAGAAAATTGGATGTACTCTGTTTTTTCAAAGTTTAGAGCAAGCCCATTTGCAGAAAATCAATTAATGACTTTTCCAAAGTCCTTATTTGTATCATTTTCAATTGGAGTTTCTTTTACTGGATTAATAATGATGCTTGTATCATCAGCAAACAGTGTCAGTTCAAATTCTTGTTTCAGATAGGAAGGGAGGTCGTTCACATATATCAAGAACAGAAGGGGACCCATGATTGAACCCTGTGGAACACCTAATGTAATTTCACCCCAGTTAGATGAAGTGGCAAACTTGACCCATATAAGGAAACTTTTTGCTTCCTGTTCTGTAGTTATGACTTAAACCACTCATATGCTATTTCATGTATACCATAGAATTGTAATTTCTGTAACATAATGTCATGGTTCACACAATCAAATGCTTTGGACAAGTTAGAGAAAATTCCTATTGGTGACATTTTACTATTTAAAAACTCTATTATGGGGACAGTGAAATTGTATATTGCTGTGTCAGTGGAACAGCATTTTTGAAATCCGAACTGTGATTTACTAATTGTAAGTATCCAATTACTGTCGAGATGGCTAACCACTCTTGAGTATATTACTTTCTCGAAGATTTTTGAAAATGCTGTAAGAAAGGATACTGGCCGATAATTATTGACATCTGTGGAGTCCCCCTTTTTGTAGAGAGGCCTGACAATGGCATATTTTAACCTGTCTGGGGAAATACCTTGAGTTAGTGATGCATTATGTATGTGACTCAGAACATCAGCTGTAATTGCTCCACATTGTTTTAATATCTTATTTGAGATGTCATCTACTCCAACAGAACATTTATTTTTCAAAGATTTAATAATTTTACTTATTTCATGAGAGGTTGTTAGGTGAAACTTAATCTGACTAATTTTTTTCAAAACAGACTCTTCCATGTACTGCCTGGCTTTTTCTTTTGAACTGTTCTCACTTATTTTTTCTCCTACACTTAAGAAATGGTTGTTAAATACATTAGCTACTTGTGTACTGTTGGTTAGAATGGTTTCGTTCTCTTTAATAGTAATACTATCTACCCCAGTAGTTACTTTTCCTGTCTCCCTTCTAACAACATTCCATATTGATTTGATTTTATTGCTGGAGTTGTTAATTTTTTCTCTAACATAAACATTTCTTGATTTCCTTACAACTTTTCTCAGTATGTTACAATAATTTTTATAGTGTAAAACTACTTCTGGATCTTTACTATTTCTTGCTGTCTCATACAGTTTTCTTTTTCTTTCTGAAGAAAGTTTAATACCAGTAGTAATCCAAGGTTTCTTTGAAAAGTGTGTGGTGTTACATTTAGTAATTTTCTTAGGGAAATGATGTTCAAAAAGGGATATAAATTTATCAAGAAATACGTTGCATTTATCATTAGCATTTCGCTCATTATATACATCTCCCCAATTAACATTTCTTAAGCTTTCTCTGAAGTGCTCTATAGATACTAGGTTGAGCGACCTCACACTTTTACTTAATGGTTTCCGATCTGTACACTCTGTTAGGTTTTGTAAGTTAATCAGTTGTGCATCACAGTCCGACAATCCATTTACCACAGGGAAAGCATGTGTTTGTTTTACATCCTCTTTCTGTATAAATAAATTATCTATTAGTGTGTTACTGTCTTGAGCTATGCGTATAGGGAAATTGATCACTGATTCTAAGTTATATGTTGTTAATAACACTTCTAGTTCACTTTCACGATCAGAATTAATTAGGAAGTTTACACTGAAATCACCACAGATTAATAACTTCTTCTTTTTGTCTGACAGACAGCATAATAGGGAGTCAAACTTATTTATGCACAACTCCCAGTCTCCTAATGGGGACCTGTACACTGTTGCTAATATCAATACTACATTACCTAGCTGAAGTTCACATGCACAAACCTCAAGGTGCTGATCAAGACAAAATTTGCTTACTTCTACAGTTTTGCATTTATACCCTTGTTTTATGAAAATGGCAACTCCTCCTTTATCCATCCTAGATCTACAATTGTAAGATACTACATTATGACCACTTATACTGACACTATCCATGCCCACAGTTACATGGTGTTCAGACAGAGTACATCAATCTCATTCTTATTTTTGAGATCATCTAAACACACTAATAGCTCATCTACTTTATTTTTTATTCCCCTGATTTTTTGAAGAAGGTAAGTTGATACTGCCCTTAGCTTTACCCCTATTTACTGTACATGAAGTTTCTTTTATTCTGTTTATCTTGATTGTCAGCTGTCTGGACCTATTAACCACAGGGATCACCCCTTGTGACTGTGGACCCCCTTACAGTTTCTGCTCATAGAGAAGCTAACTTATTTTTTCACAAGGCAAACATCCCTGTGATACCAAAGTAAATTTTAGGAAAGCTTCCTGTTGGTTGGTTGATTTGGGGGATGGGTGGCAGGGAGTGTTTAAGGGGGCTTAACAGCAAGGTCACCAGGTCCTCATTCATCGTACAGACCATAGGTAAGTAATGAGTAGCCTGCAGGCCACACCCAGCCCGTGATTGATTTCAGTCCAACCCATGCAAAAAATTCACAAATCTACTCCTAATGGACATCTGATTCCATTGGAAACCATGTGCTCAACGACTGCAATACTAGAATTGTATTACCAAGCTGCAAGCTCAGTTCAAAATTTGTTCATCAGCTCCTATGTTCTTCTGTACTGATACCCTGTTGACGCTGTAATATATGCTTTTATAGCATGAATCTTCAAGACTTTAATATCTGACCTGAAGATGGTCACACAGAGACTAAATTACATTTGTGATACTAAATGATTTCAAACCTTGTACGACCGATAATGTCAATTTTCTTGTTTACAACACTCCTCCTAATCGTTTGTTGACTGGCATTCCATATCTAATTGCCGTATTTTGCTTTTCTATTGTTTCTCGTATTAACTTTACTAAATAATTTTTGTCCATTATAGCAGGGTGTATACACGGACAAGGGATAAAAACTCCCTGATTTTTCCTGGATCTCCCGGTTAAAAATACATTTTCTCCCAGGTGAAAATACACTTTTTCCGTGTTAAGTGACAGTATACTTTCCCTCGGAACTGTAAAACGTATCCTTTGAATGGATATGGTTTTATACAGCAGCGTAGAATTTCCTAGCACTTAAGAAAACGAAACTCAGAGCGAAAAAATTCGTTTTGAAAAGATCTTTGATGTGTAGCAACATGTACGCTGCATATTTTCGTATTACAAAAGTATAAATTTGAATTCCAACAACAGGAAAATTTAATGGTTTAAATTAATATACATAGTGTTGCTACAAGAAAAGTTTTTGCATATAATATTTGTCTCTAAGATTAATAAGCTACAAGAGAAGCTAAGCTTTCACATGTAATGTTAATTTGTTTAGCGCATGTTACACTTTAAGATACATCACACAAATACACCAGTAAAATTTTTAATACCGACATAAATCTCTGATCTTGTGGGCCAGAAATTCTTCTAAATGGCTCGTCATCAAAGAGTTGATTTTTGAAAGAGAGCAAACGCTCTATGATTTAGGAAATTCATCGTACGTTCTCGCACATAATTCATCTTGCGTAAAAGGAAATTTACTTTGAAAATAACGCTTTTCGAACAACAATTCGCAATATTTTCCTGCAACCTGTTAGAAATAGATTCATTTCAGCAGTTGCCAGACAGCGCCAGATAAGAGGCGTCACCGCGCTTGCGCAGCTACAGTGATGTAGAAAGCCCTTACGTTCGTACGTGTAAAATGTTAAAAGATCTTACTTCTTGTCATAAAAGAAACAAGTCATGAGAGGATACTCCAAGAGCACCAGAATTTCGTGAACCATATTGAAATGCATAGTTCGCCTTAAAGTGCACATTCATATATCCAGATTCCCAATGACGTAGGCCACCTGATATGAAGCTTTACAGTGCAGTTTTCAGGACGTAAATTTTCTTCGAGTACCAGTACTGCATTATCTCATGTTTGGTTCTTTGTTTTGGCATAATGCAATAAGTGCTAGAAGATGAAGACGTGCACTTGAAATGCAGCGAACAGTTGAAACTAGCCAATAGTGTGGAATTAAACACTTTGTTTCAAATAAATTCAATGCCTTCAGTGCCTCAGCAGGAAACCCTAATAAATGCCAAATTTCTTTAGCAAACCAACAAAAATAACTTTATGGTTCTGCAAGGTGATTAATGCTCGATTGTCAGAAAGGGGGAAATAAAATCAAATCTGAAACTAGTAACATATTTTAGCCTTCCGTAATTATGTGAAAATATTTTAATTCACTTGATACCTCCCAGCAACAGAAATCCGTCTTGTTTTCATTTGACGTGAGAGCAGTAAACGAAAAGCAATCAGAAAAATCACTAAATGTAAACACGGGTCACCTGGAGACTACTACACCCCCCCCCCCCCCCCCATAACTCAGACTGCTCTGCGCATCAAAAATAAGTTCATTTTGTAGCGCACAACTTTCTGAAGACTCTGATACATACAACATATATCTTCAAGGAAATATAAGACACATTATTTGGTCTTAAGTGTGCAGTGCAGTACAGTGCCACGCCTCTTCAAACAACGTTCTTATAGCGCACGTCACTGTATTTCGCTCTGTGGTACTCAAGCGTATATATTTTGTAATGGATGCCATCAAACTATTTCAGGACGGTGGAAATTGAAATGTCCTGTAGTGCCTATCCTGCTCCCGGTCAGCCAGTTTGACATTCTGCACAACCCCTCGCAATTAGTACTGGATAGGATTATTTGTAACCAGGAGAACAAGAACTCTTCAGAAAATTTGGACTCTTTATTACCTATTTAGATAATAACTTGCACTTCTGTGTAACATAAAATTAAATATAGGATACCTAAAACCAGTAAAGACAAGAGACAGGCAAGACAGTACACATTTCTTCAATCCTTAGGTCTAGCGATTTGTCTCTCTAATCTTGCTACAGCTTTCCTTTTTGCGAAAGAACTATCAAAGTTCGTCAAACGTTTTGCTACATGAAAAATATAAATGTCTTTGTCTAATACTGAAAAAGCATTTAATACAATTAGTACCCAAGGCTGGTGTGGTTTCTCAATCTGATTACGTCTATTTTGTCACTGTGTGCCGGATAAAACAAAATAGGCCTTTCTAATATTGCAGCAATTGTAACACACACCAAATAAGCGACACTGTTTTGGCAATAATGATCATTTTTATACTACGACAATAAATTCACAAAGTACGAATACGAAATACCTATTTGGCCTACTACAAGCAAAAAGCTTTACGTTAGGATATAGTTTCACATTTCATTCATGCGCTCCAGTTTCTCAGGCATGAGACCGAAAAGTAGTAGAACAAAATTTTTGTATAAATTTGGAATCGTCATATTCTTCCATAATTTGTCTGATGTCCCCGTTTCTTCTCCTTCCTCGTTCTAACAAACAGTCTTGTCATCACTAATTCTGCAACTATTCCTACCACTATCAAAACTCATTCTCTGGTTAACTTTACTAACCCTGCCACAATCACCGGTTTATTTATCCAGCGATTATTCTCCGGTTAGGCATTATTACGAGATCGTACAGCGTGTTTCCTGCACTACTTCCAGAATGGTAAAGTAATATCCTTCAGTCACAGTATCGGTTCTTACCAGTCAAAATTACAAAAAATTAACTGAAAATTTAAAAAACGAAAAATTCCCGGATTTCTAAAAAATTCCCGGATTTCTAAAAAATTCACGGGTTTTTCCTGGTTTCCTCCCAGATGAAAAAATTCCCGGGTTATTCCCGATCTCCCGGTTGTCCCGGGTCGGAGACATCCTGTATGGACATATTAAAAAACTACAAGCAGTTGCTTTTATGTGCGCTTTTTTTTCCATGATGACATTTCAAAGTGTTTGGCAACCCTTCTTCAGCTGTTTATATTTATTTACATGTCACCAACATTGGTTCTTTACTAAAGGCATTGCTGAATTTTGCAATGGACATTTTAAGATAACTACTGTAAAATGTTATAAGTAAATGTACACTGTAGGTGGCACGTAAATAAATAAATAAAGACATCTGAAGTAAATAAAATAAAGACATCTGAAGATGGGGTGGACATAAACTGAATCCACTCTCAAAACCGTGTGTTTTGGGGCATAATTTGTTGGCATGGCATGGCATGTCAAGTAATGGGTGTCATTCGTATCACTGTGCCCATAAACATAAATTTCACAGACACTATAGTTTTGACTTTATCCACTAGGTGTGCTGCTGTCGCATCACATGACATGGTGGCCCATGAGTTTAAGTCAGTATTTAAACCATGTCAGTGGGTCGCCACATGCCACTGATGCCTGGTATAGACCATCTGGAGTTAGTAACATCTGCCAGAAATCTTATCAAAGTGTGACAATGTGTAGAAGTGGCCAGAGATGTGAAATAATTTTATTAAAGATAAAATTGTGTGAACCTAGCCAGTCTGCAAGCCAGAGTGCCAACGATGCCCCCCCCCCCCCACCACGAGCTCATCTGTGGCAACAGTCATATCCCCCATATCTCACTCCCCCCCTCCTCTCTTTCTGTTTACAGGCTTGCAGGAAACACACTGCAATTACTGTCTGCAAAGTACAAAATAGCTAAAGGCTGAACTGTAAAGATCATCATATATTTAATGTAACATATGAAAGTTTTTACAAAAATCTAGACACAGCAACCTTTTCTCCTTCAATATAGAAAATATGGAGTGCAACATGTCAACAGAGACAATGGGCATTTTAAAACAGAATCTGAAAGCAAATAGGCAGTTTTCTGATGACGTTATGAATGAAACACTCAAGTTACTACAACAAATAAAAGAAAAAAGTGATTTCAACTTCATAACAAATTTTATTGGCAAGAAGATATGTCATCAACGACTTGCCCACTTTCAGGTGCCTTCACAAATAATTTCATAAATCACGTTGAACACACTATTTTCATGCACATACTGACAAATAACTATAACATACTACATTCAATGTAGTACACTGATGATAGCTGAGCAATTACATGTTAAAATTAATAAAAATTTGAAAATATAAATCAACAGAATAGATTAACACATCAAGTTCACAATAGAAACACACATGATGATCAAATAAATCTTTTAGCACAAGGAAAATATGATGATAAAAGAACAGCACAAGTTGGTACAAAATGACATATAAACACAAACTCTCACATAAAAACACAAACATTTCTAAAAGCAAGATATAAACACAGCATAGGAAACTGATGATTCAATAAAAAAAATGTCTCAAAATTAATAAAACACAGTGGGGCAAACATGCATCTCACACTCTCCTGTACACTACTACCCCTCCAACAACTCACTGGCAGCTACTCTATCCACTTAAAACATTCTGTGGACAGCCCTTCCCCTGTACCCACTCACCTCTTTTTTCCTACAAAATAAAAAACAAATAAAACAAGAAAAAACTATTTTCATGAGAATATGACAAAAATTTTCTCCAGAAAGTATAAATATGACCTTTAACCTGTGGCCACGTCCAGGAAAGCACACTAAAAATCATCACATCTTAAAATAAATGTAAGTAACATTTAGTTTCAAGCAAAAATGGGGGAAGAACAGTTTTAGAACTATAATTAATATGTGTAAACTAAAATAATATTTCAGAACAACACTGACAATGTCTATCATAGAAAGAAAGACCAATGTCATACATAATAAATACTGTATCATTATTTCAGGGTGGAAAAGGGGTTTTGTTTGTAAGCAAATAGGTCTTTACATTTTTGCATAATTCAAGAGATAAATCAGGTTATTTGTTGGATTACAAAAGATAAGAAAAGATATAGAAAGCGGCCTAATGGAACATGGGTAGGTTACATAAGAAAATAAGCAGGAGCAACGTGGATGTTTTCTACTTCAGACCATACTGCATCAAGAAGTCCGGAGGTACCTTTATCTAGCAAGTAGTTTCTGTTGATTGTGATAATAACTAATGAAAAACAGATTATTTAATTATTTTAAGCTCAAGATAAGGATAGCAGAAGGTGGCCAAGTCCAAATCATTAATGATGTCTCAGAAAACATATGGAGAAGTAAGACCATGAAAGTGCTCAATCTTAAATTACCCACAATCTTTTTTAAGTTATTAACCAATTTCACACACAGTATTGTTTGTCCAGCACTGTAACTGATAAAAAGAGGTGTTTTTGTCATATGCTTCATATATGTCAGTCTAGCAAAATATTGTCTTTCACTAATAATATTAGTATGTTTATTTAAACAGCTTGATAATATTTTAAAGGAAAGAAATAAGGCACATTCTTCTACAACAGTGATGATTTCATATCATCAAAAGATTTCTTGATAATTTTTCTCAAATTATGCAAGTGTGTGTGTGTGTGGGGGGGGGGGGGGGGGGGCTTTTTCAAACGAAGCCATCAATTTTAAACTATGTACCAGTATCTGCATTGAAATCTGGTATACACTACAGTATTTCACAGAACAGAAGTCAGTAAAGAAAAATAAGTATGAAAAGTGGGTTTACCTTTGCTCCACTGATTTCAGTAGCTCTTTGTCATCCATCAGAGTAAGGACAGTCCTTAATGAATTCCATATATTATCAGACATTATGGTTCCACTACCACCACGATAATTTTGTTGCTGTGATACAGAGGCTTGCTGATTTAGTGAAACAAGGAAATGCTCTGCGGCCTCCCTAAGAAACAAAACCCACCTGTCTCCATTTAAATGTCTAAGAAGTGTTGACAATCCACAAATAAAACCAACAACAAAGGAGAAAATTTTTACCACTCAAAAAGTACAGAAAAGAATATAGATATTGTAGGAAAGTTCTTATAGAATGTAATAACTTTAGGATTAAAGGAGACCACTCACCTAAAAAGCAGAAGTGTTGAGTCGCCAATAAGCACAAACAAAAGAAGGAAAACTTGCTAGCTTTTGGACTTATCCTTTGATGAGCTAGAGTGTATGGACACACACACACACACACACACACAAACACACACACACACACACACACACACACACACACACACACACACACACAGCTAGACTGGCAGTGCCAACGCTACTTTGTTTTGCAGCAGGTGGGCTAGTTGTGCTGGGGTTAGTGTCAGGTGGGGTGGGGTGGGTTGGGGTGGGTTGGGGTGGGGGTGGGGGGTAAGAGAGAGAGAGAGAGAGAGAGAGAGAGAGAGAGAGAGAGGCCAGCAGGTAAGGAGAGGGACAGTGGACAGTGGGTGGCTAGTGGCTCAGGAGGAGGCCAGTTTGCTGGCTAGGAATGCAGGAGGGAGGGGTGGCAGGTGTAGTTGTTGCAACTGGTCGGAAGTGGCACACACTGAAGGCTACATAGAAACATAATTTGATAGAAGGTGACAGGATGGAGGAAGGTGCAGAGGCACTGGGTCACTAAGATTGAGGACAGGATAAGTACAGGGACAGAGGCTGCATTTTAAGGATAACTCCTATCTGTGTAGTTCAGAGAAGCTGAGGTGGAGGGAAGAGTCCAGATGGCTCGGGTTGTGAAACAGCCATTGAAGCTGAGCATGTTGTGTTCAGCTGCATGTTGTGCCACTGGGTGGTCAACTTCATTCTTCACAGCAGTTTCACAGTGACCATTTGTCCTGGTGGACAGCTGGTTCATAGTCATACCAACATAAAAGACTGTGCAGTGTTTGAAGCAGAGCTGGTATATAACATGGCTGCTTTCAGAGGTGGAATGCTCTCTGATGGGATAGGATACGCCTGTGACAGGAGTGGAGCAGGAGGTGCTGGCTGGATGGATTGGACAGGTCTTGCACCCAGCAAATTTACCTTCTTTAGTGTGTGCCTATTGATGACTCCATGGTTCTGCTTTTCAGTGAGTGGACACAGCAAATGCAAATGAATTCATCAATGCTCTCTATCTGTCTGTCTGTCTGTCTCTGTCTCCACATGTGTGTGTGTGTGTGTGTGTGTGTGTGTGTGTGTGTGTGTGTGTGTGTGCGTGCGTGCTCACCACCAGGTGCAATGAACAGTGTGATGAACTATGTAAAAGAACTTTAATCATAACATGGTGTTATGAGTCCTTCCTTATCCAACAATAGTCAGTGAACCATATTTCTGGATGCCACATGTGTGTGGTTCTAAAAGGTATTTTAATTTTTTTGCATTCCCAAGAGTATTAAAATAATTTAAAATGAAGGATGCTAACATGTTTTAGAGTATCTTAAAGATAATGGTGATTACATCTAGCACATAAATGTGTAAGATTAGATTACCTCTAAAGTCTTATTAAATAGGGTGCTGCACACATGTTGAACATGCTTCAAGGCAGGAGTGGGGAACATTTCTGAATGAAAATAACGCTGTCTTAAAAGAAAATTGCTCTCTTTAGACGATGGAAGATATGTTGTGGTCAAGAGCAACATGGAGAATCCTATTTTGAGCATAAAGTTGCCCATCATATGGCCAAATGCTTCATGATGGATCATACACATCTGGACTAAGTGTGAATCTTATGTTATTGAAGATGCTTATAACAACCATATTAGGTCACATTTCACAAATAATCATGTATATGTGTAAAATAAAAACAAAGTAGAAACTATCATAATCACATGTCAATCAAAAATGTTCAAATGCGTGTGAATTCCTATGGGACTAAACTGCTGAGGCCATCGGTCCCTAGGCTTACACACTACTTAAACAAACTTGCGCTAAGGACAACAAACACACACACACCTGCCCGAGGGAGAGAGGGGCCCACGTGTCAATCCTTTTTTCCAAACATCATATGCAAATGGGTTAAATTTATATACATTTATAGTTTCACACTTTGTAAATACTTTCTAATTTCTGTTAGTAAAAGATTCTGCCTGGATTGAAATTTATTTGTAACCATACACAGTTGTTTCACACACATTTCAGAGCAAGTCCTCATCAGAAATCAGAATGAAGAACAATAAATACAAAGTAATGTATCAATTTCAAAGTACATACGCAAATCACATGAACAAAAGACATTTAAAAAAATGTGTTCGTTAATAAATAAACTACAAGCCAGGCATAATCTAGCATTAGAAGTGCTACTACAGTGATGAAAGACTTCTAATTGGATTTTGCATGCTTCATTAACATATTATTTCTTATTACATATTTTTATATGTTTATTATTTCTTGTTTGTGCCCTTCCTTCTTTTACAGTTCATGGTTCTTCATTCCTCATTTTTCTGCACTCTCCCATTGCCTTTCCCATTGTTCATTCAACATATACTGCTGCCAGTTTTCATTACCTTGCCTCAGCAACACTTTTATCATCCTCAGCATATGCTTCGAATAATGTTATGTACAGATTCCAAAGATGTGTGTCATGTCAGTAGTGGCAGAGATTTGAGTCTAAGTGAGCTCCTGTCATTTATTCAGCAATGATGTACAGAAGGGCTTGCCCGAAGTAGTCACAAAACCACTACCCATCATCATATCGGGTTTGCCATTGACTGTCAAATACACTAATTTTGATGTCACACCCTTGCGTTGGCCCATGTAAGTGTGGCCCAGCACTTCTCAGTCCTTCAAAAACAACTGAGAAGTGCTCAGCACTTACTCTCCATCATTTGTGGTGGTGTATGTTTTAGTTCACTTTTTTAATTGCGTAACATAGTATCATTTACAAATACAATTTATTTTGTTTGTTTCTTTGCTGTAGTGGGCTTTTGTAATGGATAAATTCATTACTCGCTTGTCAATGAAGAAAAGTGATTTGGCTATGACATATGTAGAGACTGCTTCAAATGGCTCCGATTCAACTGCCATATTGAATGAAACAAAGAAAACTGATCATATTGGTGGTAACCACTCTTTTCAAAACCAGTGAAAAGATAAATATAACTGGATGATGTATGACGAGAAGCGTGATAAAGTGTTTTGGTCTGTAAGGAAATGAGTTCCTCTAGTGGGCCTTTTTCACAGAAAACTAACAAGACAAAAATGTGATAAAAACATTTGTTGAAAACTGCTAAACTCACTTCAGAGAAACATAAATATTTCATCTTTCCAAAATAAAAGACTGCAGTTATGTAACAGAATTTTAAAAGGATCACTCTGATTCATAATGATTAACTGTGCTCAGAAATATGATTTTAGATGCGTGTAAATGTAAAAATTATTTCACTGGAATTACGGAAGACTTAGTGTGTGAAGTATGGAAGATTTAGTGTGCTTCTTTTCCTCAAATATGCATGTCAGCAAATTGATTCCTGAGGCGACGAAATTGATACAGATCACTTTAACTATACCAGTTTTTACATGTACAACAGATCATTCTTTCTCCACCTTTCACAGATTAGAAGCTCACCTGTGCAATATCATGACACTACAGAAATTAAACGATAACGCTGTCATGCATTTACATAAACAAGAACCAAAAAACTTGAACTTTGACACCAGTAGCAGCCATTTATTGTGTGCTAATGTGCTACAGCACATGGTCAGTAATACACTAATCTTATGCAATTTCCCTTTGAATGAGATCCAGATATCAAACTATAATTATGCCATTTCTCTTTAAAAGCTTACTGGTATGCAAATAAAATGGACAAACCATGTGTTGTAGCGCCCCCATGTGATAACTATAAACCAGTGTTGAGTGCTAAAATGGTGGTCAGCCGCACTATGATCAACTCAGAGAAGGGATGTAGCTGTCTGTTTTGTACTGCACATGTGCTGACTTAGCATCACCCCTTCTTGCACTACAAGTGCTACATTGCTCACAGCATCAGGTCAGTATTTTTCTTTGAAACTGTGTGTAACTTACTGTGCAAGCGTAGAGTACGACGGATTTTTCAGAAGTCATTGTCATAATGGTGCTGTAGTTGAGTGGTCTTGTGCATTGACTGACAATTCATTAACCCAGGTTTGATTCCTGCCGTTACAATTTTTTTTTCTTAATTTTATTTTCTTCCCCACTTAAATGATTATAAAAGTTGAATATATTTAAAGAGTTCAGTTTATAACTGTAAAATTAATATATTCAATGTAGTTATCAATTACTACCCTTGCAAGTCAAAAGGCTGTATGGTAGATGGTGGTAAAAAAGAAAGTGAGTATACAAGGAAATTTAGTATGAAAGTGTTTTCTGCACATAGAACCACCTCCAGTAGATCTTTCAAGGATAAAGCAAGATTTGAAGAGTTAGGTAGATCTACTTTTTTAATTTTATTTTCATTTATTTCAAACGTAAATCAAACATCTTAATTGTCCTAACCAATCATTAAGTTTGAACACTCAAATACTAGTGAAAATCTCAAAGAGTTATCCCAGCTATCAAAGAAATTGGAAAGTTATTAAAACCTTATAATGCTAGTAGAGAAGACTATTACAAGCAGAGCTTCTGAAATGGTCTCTACTAAAAATTTAAAAAAATGAGCTAAAATTAATCTTTGAGAAAACCAGGGAAACAGAAAAACTCCCAGGAGAGTGGAACGTGGCCTTGATACATCCATTACACAAGGAAGGCAAATAACAAGATGTTAACAACTACAGATGAATTTATTTCCAACCAGCTGCCTACAATATATTCCCCAATATTATACTAACCAGAGTAGAAACAACACTGGAGCATAATTTAGGTGAATATCGAGGTAGTTTTAGGAAGGGCAGATCACGTTCTCAACAAATATTTAATCTGAAGTCAATCATTTTCCACAGGTTACTGAATTCAAAAGATGTTTGTAGATTTCGAAAAGGCCACTGATTCTGTGGACAGAAACTGCAGATTAAATAAAACTGTGTGTAGGAGCATGTTGATGCCTCTTTTAAGTTCCTAGAATATTTCACATGAGTAGGCTATCACAAAAGGTAAAATACTCTCTAAATATTTACTTGTAGAGTATGAGGGATTTTTTAGTGTTAGTGCGATTGCCCAGCCATAATTTTTTTCCCCTCACAATGTTAACAATGATTGATTGTAAAACTGAAATATAGTTAAACAGTTCAATTTATTTAAGTAAAATTAATATATTCCATTTAGGTATGATTATGACTCTTGTCAGTCAAAAGGCTATGAGCCAGTATATTGCAACACACAGGTAAAACTCTGCATGAGCTGCACTGCGGTAAACATTTTCATCAAATGATCCACTGTTTGTAGGAACCCATTCTTTATTAGTGAGAATTAGAAATTACATAGAGATTTGGAAAAAAAACTCTATATGGATTGTGGATTACTTCTTGTATTAATTAATTAATTAGTTAGTGTGGAAAAAGAATCGAATAAACAATTATATATTTGTCTTTATCCAATAAAACTGGATTTTCAGGAGGGTTAGTTTTCAACATTGGTGAACTGTGATTTACAGCACCCACATTGATTTCCAAAAGCCAGTGCCCCTGTCTGCATCTACTCATCATATCACTGTGAAGTGCATGGCAGAGTGCATGTCCCATTGCACCAGTTATTAGGGTCTTTTCCCCGTTCCATACAACAGGCAAGAGTATGGATGGACTCCTGGATAGCCATCACCAGATGAGAGTGAGGAAAACACTGGTCGATAGCTCATAAACCACTCAGGAAGTCACTACAGAAAACTAAGGACTCACCTGAGCAGGAGCGGATATACTTTAGGGTGCGAGAGATTGTTACCAGCTCTGCGATGAAAACACTGCAGCCATCCAGCAATGTGCATTGTTCAGAATGATCCCCAAGAGTAAAAGCATAACCAACTCGACCGGCAACCATCAAACCATCAGTATAGATTACAGCACAGCCGGGAAACGTGGCAAGGATGGGAAGAAAGCGTTGGCGGAGGGCCTCAGGAGGGACTGGGTCTTTCGGGCCTTGTGCCAAATTCAGCTGAAGGCATGGGTGGGGCACACACCACGGGAGTATACATATATGGGCCCAGAAAAGAGGTGGGAGAGAGAAAAACTCAAGCCCAAAGAGAAGAGACCGGACGTGAACCACAATTGTATACCCTGACTGGTATCGCCGTTCTGGAAGATGGACGACTGAGTTGGGGAACAAGAGACAGTAATTTGGATGCCCGGGCAAGCTATAAACATGTGCAGCATAAGTGGCCAGTAGTCGGTGCCAGATCCACAATGGAGGGACACCAGCCTCCACAAGTAGGCTGTTTACAGGGCTTGTGCGGGTAGCTTCAGTTGCGAGTGAAGTATCAGGTCAAGCAACTGCGAGGCGATGCCGAACCGTAAGCCAGGCTCCCATAATAAAGACAGCACTGAATCAACACTTGATACAGTCATAGAAGGGTAGACCAATCGGCACCCCAGCTGGTGTGACTCTAGCAACGAAAAGCATAAAGATGCCGTCAGCACATTTGTTTAAGCTGCCGAGTACGAGGGAGCCAAGTCAAAAGGGTATCAAAAAGCAATCTCAAAAATAGATGTGTCTCCACCACAGCAAGAGGTTTGCCATCAAGATAAAGCCGTGGCTCACAGTAAACAGTGTGACGGCGACAGAAATGCATGACGCAAGTCTTCGCGGCCGAAAACTGAAAGCCGTACGTTATGGCCCAAGACTACGCCTTGTGGATAACGCCCTGCAACTGCCGTTCCGCAACTGCAATTCCAGTTGAGCTGTAGCACAGGCAAAAGTCATCAGCATACAAAGAAGCTGATACAGATGTTCCCATAGCAGCAGCTAACCCAATGATAGCAACTAAAAAGAGGCAGACACTCAAGACAGAGCCTTGCAGGACCCCATTCTCCTGGACTCGGGAGGAACTATGGGAGGAACCAACTTGCACGCAGAAGGAACAAAGCGACACCCATGAAGCATGGTGAGGATGTGATGTTGCCATATTGTATCGTTCGCCTGCCGCATACCAAAAAAAACGGAAACCAGATGCTGATGGCAGGCAAATGCTGTACAGATGGCAGACTCCAGGCAGACCAGATTATTGGTGGTAGAACAGCCCTTACGGCCTTTCCCAGCACTCCTGCTTCCGTCGGCAAATAACGCGTCGGGCCCGGGCATGGAGCCACTTGAAGGAAATGAGGTGTTCCAATGAGGGGTGCCGCTTATGATGTTGGAGGGCCCACCTGCGATCTCTAATCGCCTCAGTGATTTCTGGTGACCACCGAGGCACAGTCCTCTGCCAAAGGGATCGGGAAGAACAGGGAATTGCAGATTCCACTGCAGAAACAATGCCAGTGGTTATCGTGTTAACCACCACATCAATGGCGTCATGAGAAAGAGGCTCTGTAGTGGCAACGGAGGTGAACGAGTCCCAGTCAGCCTTATTCAAGGCCCATCAGGGAGGCACCCAGAAGAGTGTCGCTGGGGTAGTGACAGAGAGATCAGAAAGTGGTCACTACCACACAAGTCGTCATGCACACTCCATTGGGCAGATGGTAGGAGGCCAGGTGAGCCGTAGTGCCGTATACCGATCCTGCCTTGGAGGCGGTTAAGTGGGAGATGTGTCTCAGAGCTGGATAGTGACAGATGGTGATGCGAGACTGGACGCGCACGTAGTTTTAGATAGAGGACAATATTGGATAGGGGGACTGTGATTTTAGTTTCAATTGTGCCCACTAGAGTAATAGAATGCTTTTCATAAACTGTTCTAGTATTTTCATAAAGTGTTGTTATGTCTTTTTGTGTATGTAAAATGTTGTTAATGTGTGTTAGCAGTATGAATGGTGCAAGAGTGTGGTTTAAGGTAATATGAAGATAATTGTTTAACGAGTTATGTAGTAGGATTTAGTGTGGGAACATTTCAAAGAAGTATGGATATGGACAAAGGGGATTTTTGTAGAATAGATTTGTAAAGTAAGTTTATGGTAAAGGGAAAGTTAATTCAGGTATAAATAACAATAGTAAATAACTTTATGCTTAAACAAAACTTCATCATATTAGAGAATTACTTCAATAAAAAGTGCAGTCATTAGGTTTACTATTTTGCGATTGGTTATTGATGAAAAGCGCGGACTGACGCGGGAGAATGTCGTTTTGCTATTGGCTGTTGAGTAAACTGACCAATGGTAAAGCAATATTCTACGCGCGCAGTTTCTCTGCTGGTAGAGAAGACTTAGAGTATTCTAGAGAGGAGTCAGAGCCTAGCCATGAAACAGTTCGGATGTGTGTAGTAGTAGTTCCGATCAAAATGATAAGTTGCCTGATCTAGCAGTGTTTCATACAGCAAAAGTGTTGTAAAGTGACGGCATAATAATTCCCATGGGTGTGTAGAAATTTCGGAATTTTTAAGTGAATTTTGTTACGAGAAAAGACATATATTCCCTTCGGCGTATTGTGCAGGTCGGTGGCTAAAGACTGTGACTTCATTTGGTACCGATAGACCTAATATCTGGCGAGCATTATCAATCAAAAACAATCAGTATTTTTATAGCTATTACAGTTTTCATGAAATCCAACACCATAAACTTGCTAACATGAGTGAAAGGGATTGTGAGTGTCTGTGTTAAGACTAGCACGGGCTTGGCAGTGATACTTGTTCACCCAAGTTTCAGAATATATTAATTGAGGACAAAATTTCCAACCTTTCATTTGTGCGAAAACTTTCTCCTGAAACGTAGATTAGTGACGTAAATTGCAGCCTGGTTCACGTCGAAGTACAGTAGGTTTCACTCAGCTTTCCTACTGATGATCTGCTGAGACAATGTTCATAGGTAGGTGCAGGTCCGTCGTAAAGGGACGGAAAGAACCGCACCGCCGCACAGGGTTGCAGACCGAAAGGTCAATGGCAGAGTACGTGCCATGCGCCACACGGAAACGTGTTGAGGTAACATTATTTAAGAGGGAAAGGTTGAGCTGTGCCAACACTTGCTCAACGACAGTGCCTTGGCCTGTTGCCATCGATCCACCCCATAAAGGGTTACAGGCATTAATGTCTCCCAGTAACAGAAAGGGAGGCGGCAATTGGGCTATCAGCGCAGTTAATACATGCTGTGGGACATCACTATCCATTGGAACATAGATACTGCAGACAGTAACAGCCTGAGGCATCCACACCCTAACAGTGACAGCCTCTAAAAGTGTTTGAAGAAGTACACACTTGCTGTAAAAAGAGTTAAGGATGTAGACGCAGACTTCACCATATATCCTCGCATAAACTGTCCGATTATTATAATAACCCCAACAGTCATGGAGGGCGGAGGTTCGCATCACTGGAAACCAAGTTTCCTGGAGAGCAATGCAAAAGAAAAGGTGAAGGCTGATAAGTTGTTGGAGCTCAGCAAGGTGTTTGAAAAGACCACTGCAATTCCACTGGAGGCTCAGCGGACACCAGAATCTGCACCTTATCCTTAGATGCAGAGCTTGTAGGTAGCGGTGGGGTGGGTGCCACCACAAGTTCCTTGGTCTTCTTCTTGGACTTTTGTCGCTGCTCCTTGGGTTTCTTTGGCTGGGAGGGCTTCACTGATTCAGTCTTCGGGACTGAGGAGGAATGTGAAGCCCTGCGACCAGCTGCTTTTGGGCACTTCAGCCACTGGTGGGTGTCATCTTTCCCACTGGTGTAAACCTGGGAAGAGAGGGATCCAAGGGACTCCTTCCGAGCAAGAGGAGCACAAGAAGTTGGACACTTCTCTGGCTTAGAAGTGGGGATGAACAGCCCCATTGGTTGGGGGGGGGGGGGTGAAGGGGGGTTGCTCCCAAAGTAGGTGGTGCAGGAGCAACAGCAAGGCAATTGGCCCCACCATCAAGGGAGCAGGTGTAGTCTTCCAGCTCCGAGATGTGACTGGGGCAGGTGGAGCTGATGGGGCTAGAACAGTTGTAGCGGTGGCGTAAGAGGAGGGCATACGAACAGGGTGGAGGTGCCCAAATTTCTGCTTAACCTCAGTGTACGTCAGTAGGTCCAGGGCCTTATATTCCACAGGTTTCCACTCTTTCTGTAAAATCCTGCAGTCTGGTGAGCAACGTGAATGATGCTCTCCGCAGTTGACATAGATGGGGGGCAGGGAACATGGAGTATTGGGATGTGTGGGGCGTCCGCAACCTCAACATGTGAGGCTGGGAGTACAACAGGAAGAAATATGGCCGAACTTCCAGCATTTAAAGCACTGCATCGAGGGAGGGATATAGGGCTTGGCGTCACAGCTGTAGACCACCACCCTGACCTCCTCAGGCAATGTATCACCCTCAAAGGCCAAGATGAAAGCACTGGTGGCAACCTGATTATCCCTTGGACCCTGATGAATGTGCCAGATGAAATGAACACCTCGCCCCTCTAAATTGGCACACAGCTCGTCATCAGACTGCAGAAGAAGGTCCCTGTGGAATATAATACCCTGGACCATATTTAAGCTTTTATGGGGCATGATCATCATCCAACTTGTCACAAGCGAGTAATGCTCATGAGTGGGCAGAGGATGCTGTTTTTATGAAAACTGCCCCAGAGCGCGTTTTGGACAAGCCCTGACATCTTCCCTAGTGGGCCTGCAGCATGCACAAGGTAAAAGAGCAGTATTTTATGTTTGGTACAGGTTTCTGCTGCACAGCTGATGTTTTTGCTCTTAGTGATTACAGAGTTACACGATGAGCTTGTTTCGGCGTTTTGCCATTGTCAGGTGTACCTGTGCAGATGGTATAATATTACGTCTGTATTAGTTACTATGTCTACATATGGTACATTATGCTTACATCTTAGCTGGTGTAATGTGGTCCATATTGTATCAGTTGTCTTCCTTTTATGTTATGATCCAGTTAATTCCATATACTTTTATTTGCATGATCTTGGTAAAATTATTTTTGACAGAAATTTGACAGCTGTCTCCAGTGATGCTTTATATTTACAGTGAAAATTATATTTTACGGAAAGTCAGTGAGTACATTAAATTTTCAGAGACAGAACTTTTTGTTTCTACATAAATAATGTTCTGTTGTTTGTCATGATAATTCACCCTTTCTCTTTTACAAGGTCAATAAAATTTTTCAGGAGTTCTTATGTTTAAAACCTATTTGTTCATTATGGACGTCCTCTGGTTATTTTACATCTGACGGCAATTTCCCGTTTCCTCCAAAATGTTCATTTTACGTCCTTTAGGTACTTTGTGTACAATGTATACATAACGCTACATATTTCTTAAGCAAAAACCTAAATAAATTGATAACAACACTCTACACAAATAACAAAAAATACAGCATTAAAAAACTCCAGAACATTAACCGCTAACATATGTTTGAACTAACCAAATTATATATAAATATACCAGTATCGCAAACAATATAGAATACAAAGAAAAACTCGAACACGATAGAAAAATACCTGTCATCGAAACTTATGAAATAATAAATATATTACTACTTATTTTATCTGAGAACTATTATGAACAGGAACGTAACATCTACACACAAGCAGATGAAGTAGCAATGGGAAATTGTATCACAGCAATCATAGAAAACATATTTATTTATACATTGGAAGAAAAATTCTTCAACTCAAGTTGGCTCATTTGAAACAAAATTATCTAGTGCCACAGATGTGTTGATGATACACTACTACTAATAGACAGTGACAACCAAGACACACAAATCATCCATCAGCAACCAAACAACTCACACTCTAATACAAATTTACAATAGAAATAGAAAAAAAAAAACTAATCCATAAACTTTTTTGAGCCAAAAATAAGCAACAAAAACAGCCACTACCAATCTGAAATACATAGAAAACCTACCACCTCTGACAGTATCAGAAATAAAAATTCTTGTCATCCAATTTAGCACAAATACACATGTTTCAAATCAATGGTTAACAGAATTTTAAAGCCATCACCTGATAGTAATGTGATTCATAATGAAATAAAAATACTACAATATGTTCAACAAAATTACTTCAACCCCAAAATAGCACTAAAATTATATAAACAGTATACAAAAACAAAAACAAGTTGCACACATACAGAAATAGCATTAAAAAGAGAAGAAAAATCACAAATAAACCTACCTATGTCACAGCACCACACATAGGCCAAGTATCTAACAAGATAAACAACTTGTTCAAGAAAACAAAAATTGCTGCATATCACTGAAGCTGGCCAGCACACGAATAGCTCCTTTTCTACCCTCTCCTCTTTCCTAATGACTAGCCTATTATTTTCTGGCACTGATCATCTGCAACAAATAATAGCACCCTTCCTCCATCAAAACCAGTCTTGCCCTGCGGAATGGCTGTAGAAGGCTACGTAGTTACGTACATGACAATCTTCTGAGATACTTCAAAAATCTGATTATTTAATAAATTGGGTACCTGACTGTTGGTATTGATTACTTGGTTGTTTTCTTTAGTAAAAAAGTCCTCACAAGTGCTTTCACAGTTTCTCGTAACTACTGTCCACACAGATTTAAAGTCTTTATCTGAATTATTGATTTACAGAGATTTTTTATTTTTTGATCATTTCCCTTAAGACTTCAGAGTATTTCTTGTAATTTGTCATCAATCCTATTTTCCTGTTTACCCTAACAATTTCCTTTTCCTTGCACACATTAGTTTGATTCCTTTTGCAATCCAGTGCATTCTTCATGTCTAATTAGTACCATTTTTTGTTTCCTTGGGAAAGCAGCTGCTAAAAATTGATTGAAGCCTATGTATTGATTTATTAAATTTGGGACTAATATCTGTTTCATGATACACATATCCTCAGTAAGCTTCCTGTGTGGCTGCCTAGAAACTTCCAGGAGTGTCTTCATTAATTACTCTTACCATTTTCCATGGTACCACTTCAATGCAATGATATAAGTTGTTTAGTATAGTTGGTTATGCGAGACTGTCAGATATGCCATTCACTACAGTTAATTAGCTGTTTTCTTTTCAATGCTGGTGGGTCAATTGGCAACAGAATAAATCTTAAGTAATATTTCCAAATTGTTTCTTTTATCTGAATCTTTCACAAAATTAAAATTCAAATCTCCACAGAATATCATGTGTCGCCAACAGATTTTGGACTGATTGCCATTGATGTTAGCTGATGATGTCTCATTTCATACTTAAGGCTGGTAAACAACTGGACACCATTCAGAAACCATAAAACAGGCACATTTGCCTGGCTGAAAAAGATTATGCTCATATTCACAGGTTAAGAATTAAACATTTAACTGGACTAAATGTAAAACTAACTGAATGACATGTAACATTGCACCGACAGGTTTCAGGTGGGGTGTGTGTGTGTGTGTGTGTGTGTGTGTGTGTGTGTGTGTGTGTGTGTGCGCGCGTGCGCGTGCGCGTGTGTGTACGCGCGCGTGTGCGTGCCAGAGAGAAAGAGAGAGAGAGACGGGGGAGGGGGGGGGGGGAGGAAGGAAGACAAAGCAAGTGTATTATTATTTCACAAGATTCACACCAATTTCAGCTACAAAAGTCTTATTTTTCTAAGGAAGACATACCTGTAAGCCCGAAGAGTACAACACGTAATGCCAACATTGTATCTTGCTCTAACAAAGGCTGGATACAGTTCTAAAGCTCGTCGATATGCATGCACAGCTTCTTCACTCCTTCCACCATTAGCAAGAGTTGCCCCATAACTGTTCCACAACTGAAAATCCTTATCAATAAAAAAATTAAAATGTTATTAAAACCATTGCTCTTGAAAATTATAACAATATAAAAGTTAAATAATTAGAGCCTGAGAGTATGATAGGAAGGATTTGGGTTTAATGTCTGATCAATGATGAGGACACTGGAGAGGAAGCACAAGCTTGGATTGGACAAGAATTGGGAAGGAAACAAAAAAGGTTCTTCTCATAGGAACCAACCTAGCATTTCCCTTAAATGACTTAGGGAAACCACAGAATAACTTACTATGGACAGCCAGATGAAGATTCAATTTCAATTCTTCTTACAGGGTGGCAATTATTGAACTATATGAAATAAAATTGTCATAACTTCTGAATGGTTTGCATTGCGACATTCAAACAGCATGGTTGGCCGTGTGGTACGATGGGAATTAGTATGGGCAAACGCACGCGCCTTATTGTTGTTGACCATTTCCATGTGAAAATGTCACGGTACAGCGTGCCTGAGCGTACAGCGCTTGTGAAGTCCTACAATGCGAGCAGTAACAGCCCATCTGTGGCTCAAAGGAGGATTGTGACCGAGTTCAAGCTGAAGACAATCAGTCCAAGTGTGCTAACAATCAAGAATTTGATTCACAAGTTTGAGAGAATGGGTAGTGTTCATGACGACAGCGTTGGCAATGTCGGTCATCCAAAAACGGTTAAAATGCTTGACAACATCGAGAAGACACGCACTGTGTTTCAAACCAGCCACAGGAAATCAATCACATGAGTTGCACAGCAGGTAGGAATCAAGTGGGAGAAACTGGGACAAATTATTGTTGAAGACCTGCACTTCTTACCATACAAAATTCAAAACCATCAGCCACTAAGCCCCAGGGCATGCAACAGCAGTTGTGTTTTACCAGCACTATTGTCCACGGAATTGACAAACAAGACTTTGATTTGAATATGGTATGGTTTAGTGATGAAGTCCACTTTCATTTGGATAGGTTCTTCAATAAGCAAAATTGCCTCATTTGGGGGACAGATAATCCGCATTTCATGATTGAGAAGTTCTATTGCTTCACTCAATGGGTGACTGTGTGGTGTGCATGTCCAGCCACGGAATAATCAATGCAATATTCCTAGACTGCACGGTGAATACTGAATGGTACGTGAAGGTTTTGGAACATGATTTCATCCCCATTTAACAAAGTTACCCTGATTTTGACAAGATGTGGTTCATGCAAGATGGATCTCGACCCCATCAAAGAAGCAGAGTGTTCAATATCCTGGAGGAGCACTTTGGAGACCGCATTCTGGCTCTGGGGTACCCAGAGGCCACTGGCATGGGACTCGGATTGGCCGCCATATTCTCTGGCTGTGAACACGTGCAACTCCTTTTTGTGGGGGTGTATTAAAGAGAAAGTGTACAGCAATAACCCCAAAATCATTGCTGGGCTGAAAACAGCCATTCAGGAAGTCATTGACATCATCAATGATCAGACACTTCGATGGGTCACACAGAATTGCGCTATTAACTGTTCCACATCATGGCCAATGATGACAGGCATATTAAGATGTTATAATCTAAATCCGAATATCTGTAGTGATGTTATTATGTTGCATAAAGTGTGTGCATGCCGCAGTTTGTAACTGATTTATGTTTTTCTTTATATAGTTCAATAAGTGTTACCCTGTAAATGCAGGTCCAGTGTTTTAAACAAAATGCTTCTTTCTTAATGAAATCATGAGAAGACTAACAGGAATTCTAGTATAATGTTCGTAAATACTAATCAGCAGGTTTGGAATTGAGCCTACTGCTTGGGACTTGAGGCAGAAACGCGAATAACATCCTATTCCCCTGGTTGAGAGGAAATTAAGATGAAAACCACAGCAAACATACTGAATGTAGCTACTTAAACAATGATATATGTAAAGTGGTTAGAGGGGTAACAAATGGTGTAAATATACTGCATGATTTAGGAGTAACAAAAATATAAATGATTAGTACTACAATGATGGTACTGTGTTATAGCCTCACATAAATGACATGTTACTGCTGCAAAACATGTAGTATGTGGAAAGAAGATCAACACTAATCCGATGGCGGAAAATGCAGTAGAGATTGAATGTTACAAGTACAAGTAATGTGAGCTCAAATCTATACTTATGACCAAACCAGAACTGTTAAATAGCAACACACAGCCACTCGGCATTCGAAGTCAAAATGCACGGCCAGAAAGGAAGGTAATAACTGTATTAAAGAATCGGTACACAGAGGCTTTGGTGATGAGATAAGAACTGCTGATCCACCCACTGGGCCAGGTACTTATTTCCTGTAGAGGCCCAATAGCCATCCCTGTGTACTGTCTCTAATACCATATCACTTCAAAGAAATGGAGAAAGATTCAAAGAGTGGTGCTTATATTATGTCTGTCACATAGCTCCATTTTTGACTCCCATGACCTCTAAAGAAGCTGAAAACACAATTATGTGTCAAACAAATAATATCACAACCCTGTCGTGCTAATGAAGTGGTGACTTACTACAGATGATATGTTTTACCATCAGAGGCCAGGAAATTGTAGTTATCCTGGAGCTGCTGTTCACTGTTATTTCAAGACCTCTGCTGGCTAGTAAGATATGCAGAATAATGTGTACTGACTTAAATCATCCTGTGGTGAGCTGAGGTGCATTTTTCATTTAACATTTAATTGTGAACTGTATTACACCTCTACACAAAATATTCACTCAACTGTAGCACCATCTGGTGATACACGGCAGTAAAATCTACATTGTTCTACTGGAAACACTTCCTGAGTCATTGATTTTTGGTCAAATGATTTAGTGGAGGGAAAAGAACTGCCGAAAAATTACACAATAGATTTTTTCTCAATTTTCATAGCCAAACAAAAAGTCAGAAATGGACCAATGGGGTATCAAAATGACCAGCATGAGGTCTATTTTTTAACAAGAAAGATTATTTATTTGCTTGAAAGTAATTACACTAAATAAGAAAAACTTACTTTGTGATTTGAGGGAAAATTGAAGTATTTCACAAACAGCTGTTACTACAGGGTGTTTCAAAAATGACCGGTATATTTGAAACGGCAATAAAAACTAAATGAGCAGCGATAGAAATACACCGTTTGTTGCAATATGCTTAGGACAACAGTTAATTTTCAGGCAGACAAACTTTCGAAATTACAGTAGTTACAATTTTCAACAACAGATGGCGCTGCGGTCTGGGAAACTCTATAGTACGATATTTTCCACATATCCACCATGCATAGCAATAATATGGCGTAGTCTCTGAATGAAATTACCCGAAACTTTTGACAACGTGTCTGGCGGAATGGCTTCACATGCAGATGAGATGTACTGCTTCAGCTGTTCAATTGTTTCTGGATTCTGGCAGTACACCTGGTCTTTCAAGTGTCCCCACAGAAAGAAGTCACAGGGGTTCATGTCTGGCGAATAGGGAGGCCAATCCACGCCGCGTCCTGTATGTTTAGGATAGCCCAAAGCAATCACACGATCATCGAAATATTCATTCAGGAAATTAAAGACGTCGGCCGTGCGATGTGGCCGGGCACCATCTTGCATAAACCACGAGGTGTTCGCAGTGTCGTCTAAGGCAGTTTGTACCACCACAAATTCACGAAGAATGTCCAGATAGCGTGATGCAGTAATCGTTTCGGATCTGAAAAATGGGCCAATGATTCCTTTCGAAGAAATGGCGGCCCAGACCAGTACTTTTTGAGGATGCAGGGACGATGGGACTGCAACATGGGGCTTTTTGGTTCCCCATATGCGCTAGTTCTGTTTATTGACGAAGCTGTCCAGGTAAAAATAAGCTTCGTCAGTAAACCAAATGCTGCCCACATGCATATCGCCATCATCAATCCTGTGCACTATATCGTTAGCGAATGTCTCTCGTGCAGCAATGGTAGCGGCGCTGAGGGGTTGCCGCGTTTCAATTTTGTATGGATAGAGGTGTAAACTCTGGCGCATGAGACGATACGTGGACGTTGGCGTCATTTGGACCACAGCTGCAACACGGCAAACGGAAACCCGAGGCCGCTGTTGGATCACCTGCTGCACTAGCTGCGCGTTGCCCTCTGTGGTTGCCGTACGCGGTCGCCCTACCTTTCCAGCACGTTCATCCATCACGTTCCCAGTCCGTTGAAATTTTTCAAACAGATCCTTTATTGTATTGCTTTTCGGTACTTTGGTTACATTAAACCTCCGTTGAAAACTTCGTCTTGTTGCAACAACACTGTGTTCTAGGCGGTGGAATTCCAACACCAGAAAAATCCTCTGTTCTAAGGAATAAACCATGTTGTCTACAGCACACTTGCACGTTGTGAACAGCACACGCTTACAGCAGAAAGACGACGTACAGAATGGCGCACCCACAGACTGCGTTGTCTTCTATATCTTTCACATCACTTGCAGCGCCATCTGTTGTTGAAAATTGTAACTACTGTAATTTCGAAAGTTTGTCCGCCTGAAAATGTACTGTTGTCCCAAGCATATTGCAACAAACGGTGTATTTCTATCGCTGCTCGTTTAGTTTTTATTGCCGTTTCAAATATACCGGTCATTTTGAAACACCCTGTATCTACGTAAATGAAGTGTCAAAAAGCTCATCTCTTCAAGACCTAGCTATTTTGTGCATAAAAAGTTACACTGATGTAGAAATTGTGGAGTTCTTGCTTTTGTATTACAGGAATAAAACAAATATCAAATTACAGTACAAATTGAAACTTCTCTGTTTTCTCTTGGTCTGTATAACCTCTATAATAATAAAAAACAATACTAATAATAAAATAATAGAAGTAGTAGTAATAGTAATAATAATAATAATAATAATAATAAACTGATCAATATTTAAGTATATTATATTTAATGCTTTCTGAATAAAACTTGAACATGGAAAAACAACTGAAAAATGAGGCTAAATGTTTTGTGAAATGATTTGTATGGATGTAGAAAATAAAACAGATTAGAGAAACACTTTAATCACTTCTTTGTTCTACATGATTTTGAGCATCATTCAAAGGGACACCAAATGTTTCTCTAATCTGCTTTATTTCTTACTTTTAGATATATCATTTCACAAAACATTTGAAATCTTTCAAATTTTTTTATATTTCTTTTGGATCACATGGTACACAATGTGGAAAGAGAAAGAGTTGTCATACTATGACAAAGCAATAGTGTATCAGTCTCATATAGCTTAATAAACGTTAAAGCCTAAAATATAACCACATGAATCATTCAAAAATAATATGTGAAGCTCAAATTACTGTCAAACTATACAATAAATGGTAAAGTTTTTTATTCATCATACTACATACACAAGCATGGGATGGATAGTCAACATTTGTCATAAACCTAGTAGTCACTTTCAGTAATATATACAATTTGCCTTATCGCTAACTTATTACTCACTGTCACTCCCTTCCCCTCACAAAATTTTTTTTCCAGAAATTAATTGTGTCAGTGGAATGTGAAGGAGGAAGTATTTGAGTTACCATTACATTTTATGATGTGAGATGCTTCCACTGCAATGTTCCTTGATTCAGTTCTCCTAACCCTACAGATGAGACGTGTACACTAATCAGCCAGAACATTATGACCACCTACCTAATAGTCGGTATCTCCACCTTTGGCACTGTTAACAGTGGTGACATGTCACAGCATGAAAGCAGTGGGGGCTTGGTAGGCTGCTACAGGAAGTTGGCACTGCATCTGCACACACAAGTCACCTAGTTTCCATAAATTCCGGGGAAGGGGGTGATGACCTATGACGCCACATTCAGTCACGTCCCAGATCCGTTCTATCAGATTCAGATCTGGTGAGTTGGGGCAGGAACACCATATCAATTAGAAATTACCACTGTGTCCTATGAACCACTCCCCACACTCCTGGCCTTGTGACATGGTGCATTATCTTGTTGAAAAATGCCATTGACTTTGGAAAACATTATCATCATGAAGACTTCTAAGTGGTCTGCAACCAGTGTATGATCTCCTTGGTTATCATGGTGCCTTGCCCTATCTCCACTGGACCCATGGATGCCCATGTGAAATTCCCCAGCCATCGCTAGCTTGTCTTGATTCAGCAGTATAGGTGTCAAGGAGCTATTCCTCTGGAATTTGCACCCTCCAATAGGCATAATGAAGAAGGTATCAGGCTTGATCAGACCAAGTAATGCTCTGCCACTACAGCAATATCCATTGCCGATGTTCACGTGCCCATTTCAGTCATAGTTGCTGATGATGTGAGGTTAACATTGGACATACATGGGTCATCGGCTGCGAACGCCCACTGTTTGGAGTGTCTGGTGCACTGTGTGTTCAGACATACTTGAACTCTGTCCATAGTTAAAGTCTTATGTTAGTTCTGCCACAGTCTGCTGCCTGGTCTTGTTGATCAGTCTGCCCAGCCTATGATGTCCGACACCTGTAATGAGGGGTGGCCACCAAACCCCACTACATCTGGATGTGGTTTCGCCTTGCTTTCGCCACATGTTGAAGATATTCACCACAGCACTCCTCGAAAACTGGCAAGTCACGTACTTTCCGAAATGCTCATGCTGAGCCTCCAGGCCAGGCCATAACAATCAGCTATCAGTCAAAATCAATTCTGCACACACACACACACACACACACACACACACACACACACACACACACAGCACGCTCACTGACACTACACACACACACACACACACACACACACACACACACACACACACACAGCACGCTCACTGACACTATACACACACTGTGTGTGTGTGTGTGTGTGTGTGTGTGTGTGTGTGTGACCAGCAGGTATTCCTCATCATGCGATGGTGCTATTTGTATTGACAGTAGGTCAGTGGTCACAATGTTCTAGTTGATTAGTGTGTGTCATTTGTGATGTATATTTGAAAAACCATGCAATCTTTCCAGTCCATTGGTTTTGCCATTAGCCTTATTGTTATGCACAGTGTTGTACTGCAAGGATGAGATGGTGGTACCTTTTTATAGCATACCTCACAACAGGAAGATTGCATTGCCATGTTAAATGAGTTTCACGCAAGCCAGATATGTAGCTTACACACTGCTCCATGTATGAATTTTTTCATCGGTTAGAATGTTTGGGAGTCCCAGGGCTGGCAGTGTATAAAGTAATTTCCATATAGACTATGCATCCCTGTTTAACATTCAGAATGGAGTTTTATATCCTGGTGCAAAACTATGTAACAGGTTTCCAGCAGACATCAGACTGAAAAATCCTCAGAAATTCAAAAACAATATAAAAGTGTACCTAATCTAGAAGTAGTTATCAAAATTATGCATGTGAGTCACAACTGTTTGATAGTATACTTCACAGAAGTAAAGCACAGTAGCTGATTTTGAATGTTAATGTGGAACTTGACGTATTCCACAACCCTAAAGGATGCCCTCCATAATGGGATGTACAGAATGTGTGTGAATGTATGAATGATGAA
Organism: Schistocerca serialis cubense; assembly: GCF_023864345.2. Taxonomy (NCBI): domain Eukaryota; kingdom Metazoa; phylum Arthropoda; class Insecta; order Orthoptera; family Acrididae; genus Schistocerca; species Schistocerca serialis. The sequence continues at coordinate 30,960,436 of NC_064640.1, forward strand.
ATTAATTAATGTGAATGATCCATGTGAGTTTTATGGTGGTCAGAGAGAGGTGGAGGAAGGGATGGGGGTGTTCTGCTATGATAGTACTAACACACTACATGGATGACAATGGCTGGTACGATTGAAGTACTGATTAAGGAAATACCATCGCCATGTGGCTGGATGCTGAGAGACAGCATCTATTGGCCACTGACTAAAACCTAGGTCAAGCTGTTTATTTGACAGTTTTCTCATCCTAACTTTCAATTTGGTATTCCAGGTGAGGTAGTAGACACTATTAACATCAGGATGACGGCATTTATTGAATGAATGTTGACATTACATAACAGACCACTGATACAATGACATATTATATAAAATAGAGGCCATGCTACTGTGTACACCTACTACAGTTCATCCATTCCAGCTAATTGTAAACTCTGAGATCAGACTGTAGAGGGGAAAATATCAAAGAATTGAGAAAAAGTAAGAGAGTGTGTGTGTGTGTGTGTGTGTGTGTGTGTGTGTGTGTGTGTGTGTGTTTTCCGCGCATGCAACATTTCATTTCATAAAATGTTCAACATTGACAATATGCTTCACTACTGTCTTTTATGACTAAAATTTTATTTCATGTCACAATTGTCTGAAAACTGTAAATACTCACATCTTGCCGTACTTGCAGTGCTGCTCTGAAACAATCAACAGCTTTATCAGTTTCTTGGCTGAGGTTGAACAGAATCCCCAAACATGTCTGTACGTCAGCATCAACGTCGGTAGGATATCGTCTTGCAGCTTCAATGAACAGATTCTTCACTTTTTCAAAGTAATTGCTGAAATGGAGACAAACTTCTATAAATTATATTGGAGGACAAAATTTATTCATCACCACAGGCTAAATTCTATAATAATAATAATAATAATAATAACAAATAGACAGTAATTATGGAGAAGTAGAAACTGGAGCAGTAAAAGACTGCACATTCTAAAAGAAACATTAGGCATGCACACTTTTTTCCCTGTTTGAATAAATCCCAGCATGTATTTATCCATTGTTGGCTGTTCTTCTATAGGTGGCATAAGAAATAACAAACACAGTTGAAGAGATAGTGCTCACAATTTGGACAGCTATAATGATAAAATGAAGCACACAAAATCAATAAAATTAACCTTTCATTTAAAAGAGCATTTTCTCAGTCACTTTTGGATGTCCTACTTTAAATGGGAGATTTTCCCAGTGAGAGCTAATGATGTCTGTCACAGCAGTTGTCCCTAGGTTTGTGGGTCATTCTGAGTGAACTGACAACAAATTCCTGTCATCCTGCATCTTTAATTTTCAGAAGTTTCAGTGTGGTATGTACAAACTTTAGGTTTTTGGTATTACCAAAGAATAAAATCACACTGGATCCAATCATGTTACTGGGCAGGTCCATCAATGCCACCACAGAGGAAAAAAATTAAGAGAGAATGGGCAAAGCTAAGATGCTCTTCAAATTCATTAAATTGAAACAGATTTTTTTTATCTCATCATTACAGTTGTGGGGAAGCAAGTACGGGCTTCCCTACTTTATACTTTGATATTTATAATACACTGTGTACAGTCTGCACCACTGAATTGTTTTAATTATAAGGGCAAGTGTTCCTTCACACTGTCCCACATTCACTGTGCAATATTTTGAAAGTACTGTTTTTATTATAATTTTTTATCATTAAATTGTGGGTGAAAGGAATAATATTTGACAAAATTTCAAGAAAGTGACGTTAGGATTTCTTGAGTTGTTACATGTTTCTCTATTTTAGTGACTGGCAGGGAGTTAAGACAGAAAGTTCATATTTGCAGATTTAAGTTGATTCACAATTAATTTACAGTTAATGTATTGGCATTACTTTTGAATTAACTGTAGAGATGAAATGTTACTCATATCGTAAGATATCTAGTTTCTCAAGAAAAAAATAATTTTTTATAGTTAATTTAGTTTTTATTTTATCTTTCGGGTCAAAATATTGGCATATTTATTCTTTAGGAGATAAACTGTACAGGTGTTAGACTCTAATTTAGTAAATTCTGAATACAGCAGTAAGCTTTAGACCAGCTATCTTTCATATTACAATTTAGTTTATTGTTGATTTTACGACTATTTTAGGTTTTTTTATTGAGATACTGATTTTTTTATTTCTTTTTTATTTTCCACACACCGTCAGGTGGCTTGCGGAGTATGGATGTAGATGTAGAATGATAAAATTAGTGTATTTATTTTGATTATAACTTATTATAAGGAACTAGGCAAATCTGATTTTCACCTGTTTATCAAAAACATGTCCTCTTTGTAATATTTTGAAATCTGTCCTGCTCACTGACAAAGTTTTAAAGAGCAGCAGTATTTTGATCATGCATATCAAGTGACTCTTAATAAATTTTTGAATTTAACATTTGAGTCAAAAACTTAAATTTTTCTGAGGGTCGAAAAAACCCATAAGAGCTTGCCATTTTATTTTTATGTAGTTGTTTGATACTCTTGCTACATTTAATCATATTATTTTATTGGTGTTATATGAAGAGTAACTAAACTCTTCATTATTAAATCAATAATTATTTATGTTTATCATGAGGCACAATTTGTGATCAAATGATTAAGTTACCTCACAGAAAACAGCATAATTGTTTTCAAGGGTTCATATTGACAAAGCACATTTTGAGGTTGATATTCAAGAAGAAAAGTTTTGGATCCAGGGGCCATGTAACTGGGTGTGTATGGCCCTCAAATTCTTGCATGATCTGAGTCCAGACTGGCATGAGCCATGTCGGTTTCTACCCTAAGTCATATATAACCACATTTGCAGTAAGGGACCATGGGAGTAAAATATTTTTTTTTTAGTGTCTACCACTATTTTAACAAACTAATGTGCTAAATTTAGATTTCATTTATGTACATTTTTTCTGCAAACAGTATTGATACTGTATGATTTATTTACATGTTTTTGAATTTTTTTCTTTTAGTTATTTGTGTTTTAATTTGTGTAGCTTTTTGTAACTTCATTACAATGAAAGGTTTTGGGTTATACTGAGATTCAAAAAGGCCATAATAAGGTAGGTTTTGTTGCTATTCGTCAAACTTTTAGTGATGCAACTATAAGAGGTAGCCAAACAAAAATGAGGAAAAAGTAAGTAAACTCTATTATTTCAAAAGGAATCACCATAACTGTTTTATACATTTTTCCCACTATGACACAAGGTGGCCACTGCCTTCGTAAAAAAAATGTTGTAGTTGCCTACGGAACCATGATTGTACCCAGGTGTGAACCCCTTCATGGAAAGAAAATTGAAGGCCACAAATGTCTTTCTTCAGGGCACCAAAAATATGGAAATCACATGGGAAGAGACTGTGACTGTACTGTGGATGTGTAAGGCCTTCCCAGAGAAACTGCTGCAGTTCTGCACTGTAATCAAAACAATCTTGGCAACAGGCGGGCCTGCACATGTGGGTGTGGCACAGCATCTATATCTGTTCAGAAACAAAGATGTGTCATTTGTTGATGCTGTGCTCTGGCACTGTCATTAAATGTTAAGAAGGATGTATGTCCTGACAGAAATTAATAATGCAGATAATAAGATTAAAGCTACATAAGATATTGTTAAACAAAAGACAGGACAGCCATATAGTCAGTGTACAAGATCCCACAACAATTAAACTTAACGACAATGCTGTGACTGATCGTTCAAAAGCTGCATGTATCTTTAACAATAATTTTTTTAATGCAGCAGCAAAACTATGAATAAATGATTCAGCTGAAGGAGCAAGAGAATATATTAAAAATATCATTCCCAAATCTTTAAGCAACTAGAAGCAGCACCAACATCATTCACTGAAATTAATAGAATTATACTAAAAGTTCATGTGATGTTGATGAAATTTCCAACATAATTCTGAAAAGTTGTTCCACCTTCATAAATAATGTCCTTAGTGATATATGTAATACATCACTGGTACAGGGAATTTTTCCAGGAGGTTAACATATGCAGTTGTTAAACCATTTCATAAGAACGATGACCAGAATAACTTAAACAATTATTACCTATTTTCCCTACCGACATCTTTCTCAAAATATTGAAAAAAAGTAATGTAATCAAGGGTAGCCTCATAACGAAGTACCAATAATTTACTTTGTGTATCACAGTTTGGAGTCCAGAAGGATTGTTCAACCGAGAATGCTATTTATACATTCACTCATCACTAATGAAACAGTACAAGCCTTAAATAATAAAATATCCCCAGTTGGTATTGTCTGTGAACTTTTCTTTAATTTATTCCAGGTGGGTGCTGTGACTGCTGATCCTACACGCGAGTTCAGTTATTTATTTACAGTATTAATGAGTTTATTTCTATCCAGAATCCTCACCAAAGTTAGTGTTTTTGTTACAGTCTCGTGCATTCATTTGACAAGGGTGTGATCACCTACGCCTGACTGGCATGACCGTCATTCATTTATGTTCCCTTAATTACATGAGTACACCACTTTCCACAACAGTAGCTTCCATTTCTGTATGTCAGTTTCTCAGTACTTTTATGTTAGTAGCTGTCTTCTTGTTTGCAGTTGGTGGCACCTGGAAAATGAAGCTTGAAACTTCAAAACAAGCCATGGAATAAATTAAAGAAAATTATTGGCAACTGAAGAGGATTTTTATTCTATAAATATGTTCCTCAGTTGCGGTTGTTCACCGATCAAATATTTTGTAATTAAAATAACACTGGAAAGGTAGAAAATTTTAGTGAATGAGGATAAATCACAAATTGAGTCCCACAGGGTTCAATTTTGGGTCCACCCCTATTCCTTATACAGGGTGGTCCATTCATCATGACCATGCCAAATATCTCACGAAATAAGCGTCAAACAAAAAAAACTACAAAGAACGAAACTTGTCTAGCTTGAAGGGGGCCCGCTAGATGGTGCTGCCATAGGTCAAACGGATATAAACTGCACTTTTTAAAATAGGAACCCCCTTTTTTATTACATATTCGTGTAGTACGTAAAGACATATGAATGTTTTTAGTTGGACCACTTTTCGCTTGGTGATAGATGGCGCTGTAATAGTCACAAACATATGGCTCACAATTTTAGACAAACAGTTGGTAACAGGTACATTTTTTTAAATTAAAATACAGAACGTAGGTACGCTTGAACATTTTATTTTTGTTGTTCCAATATGATACATGTACCTTTGTGAACTCACCATTTCTGAGAAATCATGCTGTTACAGCGTGATTACCTGTAAATACCACATTAATGCAATGAATGCTCAAAATGATGTTCATCAACCTCAACACATTTGGCAATATGTGTAACGACATTCCTCTCAACAGCGAGAAGTTTGCCTTCCGTAATGTTCGCACATGCATTGACAATGTGCTGACGCATGCCATCAGGCGTTGTCGGTGGATCAAGATAGCAAATATCCTTCAACTTTCCCCACAGAAAGAAATCCAGGGACGTCAGATCCGGTGAACATGCGGGCCATGGTATGGTGCTTCGATGACCAATCCACCTGTCATGAAATACGCTATTCAATACTGCTTCAATTGCAAATGAGCTATGTGCCGGACATCCATCATGTTGGAAATAAATCTCCAGTCTTTCATGCAGTGAAACATCTTGTAGTAACATCGGTAGAGCATTACGTAGGAAATCTGCATACATTGCACCATTTAGATTGCCATCGATAAAATGAGGGTCAGTTATCCTTCCTCCCATAATGCCGCACTATACATTAACCCACCATGGTCGCTGATGTTCCACTTGGCGCCGTGGATTTTCTGTTGCCCAATAGTGCATATTATGCCGGTTTACGTTACCGGTGTTGGTGAGTGACGCTTCGTCGCTAAATAGATTGCATGCAAAAAATCTGTCATCGTAATTTCTCTTGTGCCCAGTGACAGAACTGTACACGACGTTCAATTCCTGGTGCATAGAAATATGGTACGGGTGGAATCTATGTTGATGTAGCATTCTCAACACCGAGGTTTTTGAGAGTCCCAATTCTCGCGCAATTTGTCTGCTACTGATGTGCGGATTAGCCACGACAGCAACTGAAACACCTACTTGGGTATCATCATTTGTTGCCGATCATGGTTGATGTTTCACATGTGGCTGAACACTTCCTGTTTCCTTAAATAACGTAACTATCCGGCAAACTGTCCGGACACTTGGATGATGTCGTCCAGGATACCGAGCAGTATACATAGCACATGCCCTTTGGGCATTTTGATCACAATAGCTATACATCAACACGATATTGACCTTTTCCGCAATTGATAAACGGTCCATTTTAGCACGAGTAACATAAATGTGTTCACGGAAGTGAGTTAGGTGTAAAATAACATTATAGAGTGACACCTCGACAATATCTGTTTATGACGTTATTTTACACCTACCTCACTTCACTTCAGTGAATACATTTGCACTATGTGTATTTTATATTTTCATATTATTGATAAAACAATGTCCCTATACTGTATTATGAGTGGAATGTGTTCCTGTTACGTGACTGGATAAGTGTGCCCTTTTAAATTTTCAAAGATCAGATGATGACAGCAAGCTTCTGTTGAAACTAATCAAGAAATGAATAATAATCAAAGATTTTGGATTCAGAAGATATTGCTTTCTGATAAATTAACAGACTGCTCTCATCACACAAACGTGTGTAACCTACATCTCCCTAATTTTGGGAAAAAATGCACTATATCCACATCTGTAAAACAAATAGTCACATCAACAAGTGATGTAGCACATGAGCAGTAGTCAGTAAACAGGTAGAATGCTCCACAGTTTTGGGTGGACCTATTGATAAAAACGAACTGGAAGAAGCATATTACTGACCTTCTCAAATGATTAAGTTCAGCTCCTTTTGCTCTTCATATAATTGCTAATCTTGGAAACAAATAAATTAACTCCTGACATAGTTTGCATATTTCCATTCAATAATGTCTTCTCGAATAATTTTCTGGGGAAACACACCTCTTAGATAGAGATTGCACTAAACAAGCAGTAAGAATAATATGTGGTGTTCACTGATGGACATCATGTAGGTATCCATTCAAGGAGCTAGGAATTTTAACTGCGCTGTCAGACTACATATATTTGCTAATGAAATTCATCATAAATTATCCATCACTATTTAAGAAGAATGGTTAGGTCCATACTTACAACACTAGAGGGGAGAAATAACCATTATTAATCATCATTAAAGCTGTCAGTGGCTCACAAAGGAGATCACTATGCAGAAACAAAAATCTTTGATCATTTGTCAATAACATAAAACGTTTAATCTAAGCTAAAATCATTTAGCCAGGACAACTCCTCCTGCTTCATGGATGGAGATCTATTTAAAGACTGGTAGCCTGTATCAGAAAGAAGAAGAAGAAGAAGAAGAACAACAACAACAACCAACTTGTTTTTAAGTGCAGATGCACGAGAAGGACTAAAAAATACTCTGTTCATGCCAGGTATCAGCTACTTCAGTGATCAACCACACCACATGTTTAGCAGTTAATTGCTTCTCAGCACTGGCCAATAAGATTTGGGTATCACTGCCCAGCAAAATTTGGGTGAAAAAAATAAGAATTCCTAACATGACATCCAAGGTATTAACTGGAATTGGGTGTGACAGATTAACTTATGTCATGATCTAAAACCATAAAAACATCTAGACCAAATAAATTTTCAGAAAATAGACTTATAAGAATGATGATTAATGGACACCTCTTTTGTACGAAGTGTCCAACAGAAATTTTTCACCAATAGCCACTGGTTACCCATTTTAATGCAACAGACTCCAGGCTAGAGCCAATTTTGTTGAAAAACACATGGTGATAAGACTGCAGTTGGTAGTAAAACTTTGGGAGCTGATGGTTCAATGCAAGGTTTACCAACTGATGAGCAGGGTGAAACAGTTGTTACTTTCAAACTGTTATGTAGGTATTGATCTACAGTTTGCATAACTTCAAAGTCTGACCAGTGAACACGAGTTCCTTTAAGAACAGACCAGATAGGTTTCTTTGCCACAGAATTCACTTCTTTATCCGGCATTTTCAATAATTTGCCAGCAGCCATAAAAAGTTATTGGTAGTTAAAGTTCAGTTTAAGAGAAGTCTAAAGGATTTATTGGTGGCAAACTCCTTCCACTCCATTGATGAATTTCTTAGAAACAACTGGTGTGTGCGTGTGTGTGTGTGTGTGTGTGTGTGTGTGTGTGTGTGTGTGTGTGTGTGTGTTTAATACTAATAAAATAAAATAATGTGAGTAATGGTACAATCTGACTTCTGTACAAATGCAGTGCAGTAATGCAATCATTGTAAATAAGTGTTGTAAAATAATCTTATATTCAGTGTTTGTTACCTCATAAATGAAAATATGTTTAAAACTTTTTTGACTCATTCCACATTCATGACAATCATTACACTTGGGATCTGTGGATGGTATGTTAGCATTATTCTTTTTCATTGCAAATGTTAATTGTGTATTCTTGTCCTTCTGAGATGTTCTACATACTGGAGGATCTACTCGCTATGGATCAACTGGAACACAAAGTACATCTAATCTAATCTAATCAAAAACTAGTTGGTGACATATCTAATCAATGAGAGTCCTCAGAACTACCAACATTTTAGACGCTAAACAAGTAATTTATAATGGTGACCAAGCCACATAGAACAGTGATCCATGCTTGATATGACTCAGACAGTGACAGTCCAGGCAGTGATCACTCTGTTACACTACATTAACACTTGTTCCATAGATCATGATCTGTGTGTATCTTGTTGTTCTAATATCCTGAGTGCACCACAAATAGACATATCAACCTTCCGTTATTTCACTGAATGGTGGGAACACAATAGGCAGCACACAACTGGTTGCCCTGAATTATCCTGGCATAAATGTGTCTTTTGTTGTGCTGGCTCCAGCTGATGCTACTGCTTCTGAAGGGTTGTAAAAACTCAGAATCCATTTTTATTTATTAACAACATATAGAAAAGGTAAGTCTTCTGAGCACTGAAAGACCTAAGTTTTAACAAGTTCCCTGCAGTATACGAGGGGGGACCCAAAAGAAACCAGACTCCGAGGGCGCTGCCACTCGTAGACGTACTGCAGGGTTCTCACGCTAGATGGTGTTTGTAGAGACCTTCATGAAACAGCTGTGCAGACGGCGTCAGTGTAGAGCTGAACGTGCAAGTGTGGTATTGTGTTTCTCTGACTGTTGGCAGGTTACCTCTGCGAAGTCGTTATGGCAACTTTAAAAGAACAAAGAGCGTGTGTGAAATTTTGTTTCCTGCTTAAAAAAACTGCAACGGAGACACACCAAATGCTTCAGGAAGCTTTCCAGGAGGATGCTATGAGCCGCACACAGGTTTTCGAGTGGTTTGGGTGCTTTAAATGTGGTGAGATGTGTGTTTAAGACCAAGCTCATTCTGGACGCCATTCAACATCACGAAATGAGGAGAACATGGAAAAGGTCCGCCAAAAGATCAACGAGGATCGTCACCAAACAATCGACCAAATTTCAGCAGAGACAGGAATCAGTTGGAGCTTGTGCCAGCGGATTTTGAGTGAGGATTTGCACATGAGACGTGTTGCTGCTAAATTTGTTCTGCACCTTCTCACACAGGAGCAAAAAACCATCCGCATGAATGTGTGTCAAGACTTGAAAACAGAGATTGCCTGTGATCCAAACTTCTTGAACAAAGTCATTACAGGGGATGAGCGTTGGTGTTATGGGTATGACCCAGACACCAAGCAAGCGTCAAGCCAGTGGAGGACTCCCAACTCTCCCAGACCAAAAAAAAGCAAGGCCCATGAGGTCATATGTGAAGACGATTATCACTGTCTTTTTTGATGTTCGTGGAATTGTGCATTGGGAATTTGTACCCCCTGGCCAGACTATTGACCAGCACTTTTACTTGGATGTTTTAATGCTGAAAGGGGAGCGTTATGACGATGTGGAGGCAGTAAAAAGAGCTTCGCAAAAGGCACTGGACAATATCAAACTTGAAGAGTTCCAAACATGCTTCCAACAGTGGGAAGAGAGACTTGACAAGTGCATCGCGTGTAATGGAGAGTATTTTGAAGGTGACTGAAGTAATTTTGTAAAAAGGTTCATCAATAATTTTTTTATGACAACAATCTGGTTTCTTTTGGGTTCCCCTCGTACAATATTCCCTGAGAAATGTTCAGATCTCGGGAACAACCCACAATGGCAAAACTATTCCACCTGGTATGCAACGTATACGAGACAGATGATGAACTCAGACTTCAAGAAGAATATAACAACTCCAATTGCAGGCACCCACAAGGGTGAATATTACTAGACCAACTGTTTAATAAGTCATAATTCCAAAATACTGACAAATTATTTACAAAAGAATAATAGAGAAGAATAAACTGGTAGAAGCAGACCTCATAGTCCCCTAACATCAACATAAGCTGGCCCCAGTCTATCACCTGAAGCCTCTCCCCCCTCCCCCCCTCCCCCTCTCACTCATTTCCTGTCACCACTTGATTCTTCCATCTTGTCCTCACAACCCCCTCTCACTGCAGCTATATACACATACACATCTTCACTCTGCAAGGCATCTTGTGATGTGTGGCAGAGAGTACTTTGTATACAACTATCACTTCACCTCTTTCCTGTTCCAATTACAAATTATGCCAATGAATAAAAACAGTTGATAAGCCTCCATATGAGGTTGAATCCCTCTGATTTTACCTTGATGGTCATTTTGTGAGATATATGCAGGTGGAAGGAATGTGTTTATTGACTCTTCTAGGAATGTACACTAAATTTTAACAGTGAACCACATTGTGATGCAAAATACCTCTCTTTGTATCATTTCCTATTGGATTTGGACAAACGTTTTCATAATGCTTCCACACTTAGCAAACAAATCCACAATAGAATAAACTACTTTTCTTTGGACCTTCTCTATTTTTCTCATCAATCCTACATGACAACGGTCCCAGGCTGAGGAGCAACACTCGAGGAGCTGTCAAGTGAGGGTTTTGCGAACTACCTAGCAGGTATTTCCAGTTATTTGTGAGGAATAAATTATATTTGTTTATGTTGAGGCAAACTGATAGTCCCTTCATCAAGCAGAGAACCTCTGCATGTTTTCCTGTGTTTCAGCACAATTTATACTACCGTTACATTTCGACAGACAATGCATCATCCAAGAACAGCCTCACTGAGCTTCCAACATTATCCGTCACATCATTTATACATATTGTAAAGAGTAATGGATCCCATAAAGCTAACTTGAGGGAAACATCTGAAGCAATTTTTATGGCTGAAGATTTCTCTCTGTAAAGAATGACATACTGTGTTCTACTTGCTTGAAAAACTGCACTCCAGCCACAAAACTGGTCTAACATTATATGCAACTATAATTTGTTCCTTTGGGACAATGCAGAATTGCATAAAATGTGTTTTAGAAGTTGATGAACACAGCATCAAGTTGGGTGCCAATGTTTAGATTTTAAAAGAGCTGAGTAAAGAAACTTATGACGTCCGGTAAAATGTTATTAGCTCCAGGAGACAGGATACTTATCTCAATTCATGCTATGGACAGAACAGAACAGATTTCACTTAAATGGTTACAGCTGAATGGATACATATTCTAAAAATGAATGTCTATGAGTATGTATGTAGCAAGTATGTACGTTAATTCCAATCTCCTTTCAAACCAATGGACTGATTTCAACAAAACTTGGTACATCCATCACTTACTGTTTGGAGAGAATCGCTGTCGGGGTAAGAATTGCCTACCCATCTAAGTAGTGTGGGTGGGGGTGAAAAATCAGTGTAGCCCCCCCCCCCCCCCCCCCGACACACACACACACACACACACACACACACACACACACACACGTTATTCATCCAGTATTTGAGAATGAGATGACTTAGTAACCTGCAACAAACTCTACACATAATTTTAAACTTGTATAAAACTTTTTCTCACCAGCAACCCCCACAAAATGACGAAAGGAAAGAAGTTTGTCACTTACTACATTTTTGCTCTTCACCCAGAGAAAACTGCTGCAAGAAGCATAAGATTTTAATTTATTACTTCTTTACTGGTACCTGCATTCATGACATTTTACTGACACTATTCACATACACCACTGAAAGTACCAGCATAATTATATCACTGTATGGCACATAGTTCAGGAGATACGAAGTCATAAACACTGAGATGCATGAAAAACTGCCACATCACACATCATGTTTAAATTTATTATTTCTTTGCCACTACCTCTATTTGCAGACAGTGTCCACACATACCACTGGAAGTGCTTACAAAATTATATCATTGTAAAACACATAGTTCTAAAGATATGATGTCATAAACATTGAGCTGTATGAAAATGAAACAACAGGTCAAAATTTGTTACAGGCACAGGTGAAGTGTGTACAAATGTCTGTGAAATATGTTAAATATATCCAAAATGTATTTGGCATGTGTGTATGTGGGCAAAGCACAGGTAAAAAGCTAATCCTACACCATTTTAACAATTTCAACCAACTTTGGTACACATGTTAGTTACAATCTGGAAGAAAATAATGTGGTGGTAAGAACCACTAGCCTCCTACTGGGGTGGGGGCTATAACATTGAAAAAGAGAGGAGGAGGGGGGGGGGGGGAGAAGAAGAGCAGACAAAGAGGGAGGAGGAGGAGATGGAAAGAGAAAGGAAAGAGGAGGAGAAGAACAGAGTCTGGGGGAAGGAGTAGATGGTATTAGATGATGGGAGGACAACATGATATTAGATGATGGGAGGACAACATGATATTAGATGATGGGAGGACAACATGATATTAGATGATGGGAGGACAACATGATATTAGATGATGGAGGACAACATGATATTAGATGATGGAGGACAACATGATATTAGATGGTGGAGGACAAGATGGACAGAGAGAGGAGGGGAATAGGAGATGGCCACAGAAAGGAGCAGCACGAGGAGTCGGAGGGGGGGAGCGACGACGGGGCGGACACAGTCGGGGGGGCGCGACGGGGGGGCGGACACAGTCGGGGGGGGCGACGGGGGGGCGGTCACAGTCGGGGGGGGGGCGACGGGGGGGCGGACACAGTCGGGGGGGCGACGGGGGGCGGACTCAGTCGGGGGGGGCGACGGGGGGCGGACTCAGTCGGGGGGGCGACGGGGAGGCGGACACAGTCGGGGGGGGGGCGACGGGGAGGCGGACACAGTCGGGGGGGGGCGACGGGGAGGCGGACACAGTCGGGGGGGGGGCGACGAGGGGGCGGACACAGTCGGGGGGGGCGACGAGGGGGCGGACACAGTCGGGGGGGGGGCGACGAGGGGGCGGACACAGTCGGGGGGGGGGCGACGAGGGGGCGGACACAGTCGGGGGGGGCGACGAGGGGGCGGACACAGTCGGGGGGGGCGACGAGGAGGCGGACACAGTCGGGGGGGCGACGAGGAGGCGGACACAGTCGGGGGGGAGCGACGAGGAGGCGGACACAGTCGGGGGGGGGCGACGAGGAGGCGGACACAGTCGGGGGGGGGCGACGAGGAGGCGGACACAGTCGGGGGGGGGGGCGACGAGGAGGCGGACACAGTCGGGGGGGGGGCGACGAGGGGGCGGACACAGTCGGGGGGGGGGGGCGACGAGGGGGCGGACACAGTCGGGGGGGGGGGGCGACGAGGGGGCGGACACAGTCGGGGGGGGGGCGACGAGGGGGCGGACACAGTCGGGGGGGGGCGACGAGGGGGCGGACACAGTCGGGGGGGGCGACGGGGAGGCGGACACAGTCGGGGGGGGGCGACGGGGAGGCGGACACAGTCGGGGGGGGCGACGGGGGGGGCGGACACAGTCGGGGGGGGCGACGGGGGGGGCGGACACAGTCGGGGGGGGCGACGGGGAGGCGGACACAGTCGGGGGGGGCGACGGGGAGGCGGACACAGTCGGGGGGGGCGACGGGGAGGCGGACACAGTCGGGGGGGGGCGACGGGGAGGCGGACACAGTCGGGGGGGGGCGACGGGGAGGCGGACACAGTCGGGGGGGGGGGCGACGGGGAGGCGGACACAGTCGGGGGGGGGGCGACGGGGAGGCGGACACAGTCGGGGGGGGGGGGGCGACGGGGAGGCGGACACAGTCGGGGGGGGGGGGCGACGGGGAGGCGGACACAGTCGGGGGGGGCGACGGGGGGGCGGACACAGTCGGGGGGGGCGACGGGGGGGCGGACACAGTCGGGGGAGGCGGACACAGTCGGGGGGGGCGACGGGGGGGCGGACACAGTCGGGGGGGGGCGACGGGGGGGGCGGACACAGTCGAGGCGGGGGGGGGCGACGGGGAGGCGGACACAGTCGAGGCGGGGGGGGCGACGGGGAGGCGGACACAGTCGAGGCGGGGGGGGCGACGGGGAGGCGGACACAGTCGGGGGGGGGCGACGGGGAGGCGGACACAGTCGGGGGGGGGCGACGGGGAGGCGGACACAGTCGGGGGGGGGGCGACGGGGAGGCGGACACAGTCGGGGGGGGCGACGGGGAGGCGGACACAGTCGGGGGGGGGGCGACGAGGAGGCGGACACAGTCGGGGGGGGGGGGCGACGAGGAGGCGGACACAGTCGGGGGGGGGGCGACGAGGAGGCGGACACAGTCGGGGGGGGGGCGACGAGGAGGCGGACACAGTCGGGGGGGGGGGCGACGAGGAGGCGGACACAGTCGGGGGGGGGGGGCGACGAGGAGGCGGACACAGTCGGGTGGGGGGGGGCGACGAGGAGGCGGACACAGTCGGGGGGGGGGGGCGACGAGGAGGCGGACACAGTCGGGGGGGGGGCGACGAGGGGGCGGACACAGTCGGGGGGGGCGACGAGGGGGCGGACACAGTCGGGGGGGGCGACGAGGGGGCGGACACAGTCGGGGGGGGCGACGAGGAGGCGGACACAGTCGGGGGGGGCGACGAGGAGGCGGACACAGTCGGGGGGGGCGACGAGGAGGCGGACACAGTCGGGGGGGGCGACGAGGAGGCGGACACAGTCGGGGGGGGCGACGAGGAGGCGGACACAGTCGGGGGGGGGCGACGAGGAGGCGGACACAGTCGGGGGGGGCGACGAGGAGGCGGACACAGTCGGGGGGGGCGACGAGGAGGCGGACACAGTCGGGGGGGGGGCGACGAGGAGGCGGACACAGTCGGGGGGGGGGGCGACGAGGAGGCGGACACAGTCGGGGGGGGGGCGACGAGGAGGCGGACACAGTCGGGGGGGGGGCGACGGAGGAGGCGGACACAGTGGGGGGGCGACAGAGGAGGCGGACACAGTGGGGGGGGCCACGGAGGAGGCGGACACAGTGGGGGGGGGCGACGGAGGAGGCGGACACAGTGGGGGGGGCGACGGAGGAGGCGGACACAGTGGGGGGGGGCGACGAGGAGGCGGACACAGTCGGGGGGGGGGGCGACGAGAGGCGGACACAGTCGGGGGGGGGGGCGACGAGAGGCGGACACAGTCGGGGGGGGGGGGGCGACGAGGCGGCGGACACAGTCGGGGGGGGCGACGGAGGAGGCGGACACAGTCGGGGGGGGGGGCGACGAGGAGGCGGACGAGGCGGGGGGGTGGGCGACGAGGAGGCGGACACAGTCGGGGGGGGGGGGCGACGAGGAGGCGGACACAGTCGGGGGGGGGGCGACGAGGAGGCGGACACAGTCGGGGGGGGGGCGACGGAGGAGCAGACAGGCAGAGGGGGGGAGCCGAAGGAGGAGACAGGCAGAGGGGGGGAGCCGAAGGAGGAGACAGGCAGAGGGGGGGAGCCGAAGGAGGAGACAGGCAGAGGGGGGGAGCCGAAGGAGGAGACAGGCAGAGGGGGGGAGCCGAAGGAGGAGACAGGCAGAGGGGGGGAGCCGAAAGAGGAGACAGGCAGAGGGGGGGAGCCGAAAGAGGAGACAGGCAGAGGGGGTGAGCCGAAGGAGGAGACAGGCAGAGGGGGTGAGCCGAAGGAGGAGACAGGCAGAGGGGGGGAGCCGAAGGAGGAGACAGGCAGAGGGGGTGAGCCGAAGGAGGAGACAGGCAGAGGGGGTGAGCCGAAGGAGGAGACAGGCAGAGGGGGGGAGCCGAAGGAGGAGACAGGCAGAGGGGGGGAGCCGAAGGAGGAGACAGGCAGAGGGGGGGAGCCGAAGGAGGAGACAGGCAGAGGGGGGGAGCCGAAGGAGGAGACAGGCAGAGGGGGGGGAGCCGAAGGAGGAGACAGGCAGAGGGGGGGAGCCGAAGGAGGAGACAGGCAGAGGGGGGGAGCCGAAGGAGGAGACAGGCAGAGGGGGGGAGCCGAAGGAGGAGACAGGCAGAGGGGGGGAGCCGAAGGAGGAGACAGGCAGAGGGGGGGAGCCGAAGGAGGAGACAGACAGAGGGGGGGAGCCGAAGGAGGAGACAGACAGAGGGGGGGAGGCAAAGGAGGAGACAGACAGAGGGGGGGAGGCAAAGGAGGAGACAGACAGAGGGGGGGAGGCAAAGGAGGAGACAGACAGAGGGGGGGAGGCAAAGGAGGAGACAGACAGAGGGGGGGAGGCAAAGGAGGAGACAGACAGAGGGGGGGAGCAAAGGAGGAGACAGACAGAGGGGGGGAGGCAAAGGAGGAGGCGGACATAGAAGGGGGTGAAAAGGAGATGGACAGAGAGAAGGGTAGGAAGGAGATGATGGACAGAGAGAAGGGTAGGAAGGAGATGATGGACAGAGAGAAGGGTAGGAAGGAGATGATGGACAGAGAGAAGGGTAGGAAGGAGATGATGGACAGAGAGAAGGGTAGGAAGGAGATGATGGACAGAGAGAAGGGTAGGAAGGAGATGGACAGAGAGAAGGGTAGGAAGGAGATGATGGACAGAGAGAAGGGTAGGAAGGAGATGATGGACAGAGAGAAGGGTAGGAAGGAGATGATGGACAGAGAGAAGGGTAGGAAGGAGATGATGGACAGAGAGAAGGGTAGGAAGGAGATGATGGACAGAGAGAAGGGTAGGAAGGAGATGATGGACAGAGAGAAGGGTAGGAAGGAGATGATGGACACAGAGGGGGGTGAGGAGGAGATGGACAGAGGGGGGGGGGGGTGTTTGAAGGAGGAGTTGGACTAATAGAAGACTGGAATAAATATATACCTGGGCAGTGCCAGGTACTCAGCTAGTATACTTCAATATAAACGAAGAAAATATTTTTTTTATTACAGCGTAAGTTTTACCTGACATTTAGAGAAATGGCACTGCTAGCCTTGAACAAGGCTTCAAGTTATATCGTAGAATTGGATGTACAGCCGGTGGTCTGCGTCTTCCCAACACGATGTCTCAGGGAACACCTGATGAAGACACCGAGTTACGTCGTCGAAATATCGTGTTGGGAAGATTCAGACCACTGGCAGTACATCCTATTATATGAGATGACTACAAATTGTC
Organism: Schistocerca serialis cubense; assembly: GCF_023864345.2. NCBI lineage: Eukaryota > Metazoa > Arthropoda > Insecta > Orthoptera > Acrididae > Schistocerca > Schistocerca serialis. The sequence continues at coordinate 30,977,850 of NC_064640.1, forward strand.
AGGAAACTCTTAGAAATTATAAGGCTTCAAGTATCTGGTTTTACACTCTTAGTGGCAACTCTAAGGGCATTATCCAGACGAGTGTCAGTGATCCAAAATCTTACTACACACTGAACATGTTTCATTTTAGAGAAACTGACGCAAAATGTGCAGCAAGGTAGTTAATACCGATCTATTCTTCCCTGGGAACATGTTATGTTATGTTAACCGGGGACCTAGAAACAACAGAGAGGCTTCATCCCCACCACAGCCACAGTGGTCCGCTACCCCACGACGACTACCGCAGTCCATTTCAGCCCTCTGCCGCCCCACACCGAACCCAGGCTTATTGTGTGGTTCAGTCCCCCATGGACCCCCCAGGAAATGTCTCACACCAGACGAGTGTAACCCCTATGTTTGCGTGGTAGAGTAATGGTGGTGTACACATAAGTGGAGAACTTGTTTGCACAGCAATCGCCAACATAGTGTAGCTGAGGCGGGATAAGGGGAACCAGTCCGCATTTGCTGGGGCAGAGGGAAAACCGCCTAAAAACCATCCACAGACTGGCCGGTTCACCGAACATAGACACAAATTCGCCGGGCGGATTCGTACAGGGGACCGGCACTCCTTCCTGCCTGGAATCCCTGGGAACGTACTTGCGATAGAAATCTGATCCAAATACACTGTTGAACTTGTTCTTCAAGTCTGATTCATATTGAAAATTGACACATTCTGCCTATCAGTCCTCAGAGACTTCCTGTATGTTTGTGGAGAAAGGGGAAGAAAAGCGACTGAAGCTTATCATACAAAGCAGGATTTCATGACAGGTATTTGCTTCTTGGCAGATGTTTTTTATATGGGCATTAGGTAGTGGTCCAAGATGTATTTCTCTCTCTAGCTAAAAAGTTGGAGACATGTTAGAGGTTTTAAAGACTCACATAGCAGCAACCGTAGCATGGATACGTATAAACAGTTTGATTTGCTGAGACTGTTTAAGTGTGTACTGCTTCCTGCATCCTTTAAGCCTCTGAAGACATCTCCAGCAGTGGAAGACAAAACATTAGGCATGATATTTTTTGTAATAAATAAAGTCTCCCCACTTTTAGTCAATAGTCTTTAAAATAATTACAAAATCCTCTGTGCCACAATCCATAGGTACTAATAAAATTCACTACTTTAGTGATAACTTTCAAGACCACAATCTATGTCTGAGGGTTTAGCATGAACATGCGTTAGTGAATAAGCAGTGATATTGCATTTCAGAACTATTTTCCACTTTTGTTGCTGTTCTCTGCAGTAATTTAACTAATTCTTCTTGCTTTCCTGCAAATGAAGAACTTCCATCAGTTTTTACTGCTGACACATTTGCAAGTTCAAAACCAAGCCTAGTTACGGTTCCAGTAATACCATTGATTAAATTGCTGAGTTTTTGGTGCCTTTAAAAGGGATTAGCACACTCAGTTCTTCTGCAACATTGAAATCTTTATGGATTCACTTCAAGGAAATTACTAACTGTGCAGTATTGTTCACATCCCAGCTTTCACTTAGTGCCAGAGAATAAAATTCAAACTATAGGGTTTGCCATTTTAAAGTGTTTTCATCACTGGTGGATAATTTGTTAATATGGTAAGCCACAGTATGTCACAACAGACTTAATTTAGCAAACTGCACTTTGTCATGCCATGAAATATCAGCAATGCTTTCAAGGCATTCCTGTAACAAATTCACCATCTGAAAACAGTTTTGATTTTTTTTGCAGTAATTTCCATGACAACATAAATTGTTTTTATGAGTGAGTTGGACTGTGGGATATTTTCTCAGTAAGTAACAGGTGTTCCAAAAGGTTAGTTTTATGGTCAAACACACTATCTTCAGAAAAATGGCCCTCAAATTGATCATAAGGTGAAGCAAGTTTCATGTCTTAATGTCACTTGACATTTTCTTCCTTGTGAACTAAAATCAATTTTGTTACAAATTAAACACACTACCTTGTTGTTTACTTCAGTAAAGAAATACTTATTTGTCCACCCGACCTGAAATGATCTGCCATCCTATAAAACTTTTCTTTTCTTTTTTCTAAATTTAGAAGCTATAATCACTTCACTTTGTTGATATGTATTTGAACTGCACTGGAAAACAAAACTCTCCATCGCATAACACAATTAACACTACGGCACTGCAGGTTCAAAGCTTTGTCATTATACCTAAAGATTATACAGGGTGAACATTTAAAGAAACCAACAAAATGCAGTGATGGGTTCCTGCCTGGAATTGGAGGAAAAAAGGTCTTATGAGCATGTGTCCAGCAATGCAATGCAGCTACGGTAGATGGCACTGACGAATGACAGTTCCTCTGACCATGTGTTTCTTGGGTACGATTACGTGTATCCTGCAATACAATTGCTATTACAACTATTACATGCAGTCCCATGGAGGCCACTTTGAAATCTGTTCTGACGTGGATGGGATGCAGCTCTGTACTCTGTTTTGGGATGATTTGTTGGCATTGCACGCAAACTATTTCCGGACACATGTTCATAGGACTTCTTTTCCTCCATTTCCAGTTCGAAATCTGTCCCTGCAGCTTGTCGATTATATTAATGTTCACCCTCTATAAGAGTGAGAACCCACATCACTTTATTTTCACAGGGTACCAAGCATTCAATAATGAATGTAAATATTGAACAACTAGTGACTGTTATGGTACATGTCAGTGATTTAGAAGGTCACAGTTGGCTCCATTAAGCACCTAGTTTTTCTTTCTTCACAAGTTAAACTTCCCAACTATTTGGGTTATATACAATTTTTGGTTTAAAGAAATGTGTGTGTTTTATGTTATGTTACCAAAAACTGCCATGGGTTGCAGACAGCCTATACCAGGGCTGAATATGGGTTGGGCACATCTGGTCTGCTGTCTTCTGGATCTTGTGGACAGATAGGGTGGGCAGGGTTTTGCATGATAGTTGTTTGTGGATTCCTTGTCAATTCCTACCATGGAGACTTTAGATTCCAGGCTGGTCACAACACATGAGCATAAAATGTATTAGAAAAATTCTACGACAGACCGACATCAGTGATATGGGCCTATAAATTAGTGCACCTAATTGACAATATTTCTTGAAAATCTATGCATTTTTTCCTACCCTTAGAACTCTTACTTCCTCCAGTAACCTATGACAGATTGTTGCTAGATGAGGAGCAAGTTCTTTTGCATACTAGACATAAGAGTCATGTACGTTTCCCATTAGGTCTGACAGCCTTCCCTATGTTAAGCAGTTTTTGTTGATTTTCCAGTGTGCAGTCACCCATCTCAATATCTATCATTTTGATGTTTGTGCAAGGACTGAAAGGACGAACTATAGTATGATTTTCTTGGAAAAACAGTTTTGGAAAATTGAAGTTAGTGTTTTGGCCTTCTCTCTGTTATCTCTATTTTGATGCCAGTATAGTCCCTTGGTGGATGGATAGGTGACTTTGATCAAATTACTGACTTAATGTAAGATGATAATTAGTTAGGATTTTGGGCAGATAGTATTATACTTTTGAGTTCGAAGGATGCCTCAAGTGTGGCTTTGTTTACAGTCATTATGGTTTCTTTCAGTTTTTGTTTGATGGCAAGGATTTGGACTACATTTTAACCTATGCTTAAGCTCTATTTGCTCTCCAGGAGCTTTCTAACATTGCTGTTGAAGCAAAGGGGCCTTTCCCACATCTAATTTTTGCTAGGCCCATTCCTTTTGAAGGCATACTGAACTTTGCTCTTGATTAAGTCAGCCCATCAGGCCTTACTGAAGACTACTGTGTAGAACACCAATGTCACATACATTTACAACAGCAAAGCAAATCAGTGATTGCAGAATACTACATCGATAATGACCATGGAGTATAAGAACATGAATGTTTTGTTCTCTACCGAGAATGTTGTAAGAGAAACCACTGACAAAAAATTAGCTCATTAATTTATAAAGGGATTGAGTGTTTTGTTTGAGTGCTGCATGGGATACAGCTCTTCCTCTAGCAAAAAATCATATTGGCAATAGGTATCCATGGCACTACTACTGATTCTGTGTAGCATAAGGGGTGATCAAAAAGATCCTCTTTCATGGTGTTGCTGCAGCATATATGCAATGATGTGCGACTCCAATATTGGTATAAAAGCACAGACATGTAGGCAAGGGATTGGTGTGGTAATCGTGTCTTTCCAACCTGCATGTGGTAAATGTGGGAACATAAGCTATGGTGACATTATTACCAAATGCATCCAAACAGGACCAATGTGCTGTATTCTTATCTTGGCTGATGAAGGACAAACATTGATAGGCACCTATCGGAGACTGAAGAATGTATACTGGGCAGGATGTCTGTCGCAAAATCCTGTTGTGGAATAGTGAGCCAAGTTCCGTGCTAGTCGTGGTTCAACATTAGGTGATGATCAATCTGGGAGGCCAGTATTATCCACTACAGACAAGTGAGACACACTCAAGTACCCTCACCACAATACTGATCTCTCCCCATGTGCTTATCACACCTTCAGTCCCTTAAAAAAGGGCTTGGAGGGTCGATGATTCCTGTTGGATGACAGTGTGCAGCAGGCAACTGCAGACTTCTTCGTGCAGCAGGACATGGTGTTTTACCAAACAACTACCTTCAACCTGGTGTGTCGGTAGGATGAGTGCCTTAGCGCTCACAGCAATTTTGTCTAGTTGGCATACCGATTTGGGAATGTATGCTCTTCAAATGGAAACTTTTTTATCACCCTTTGTACATCTTTCTGCACTGTCTTCCATATAACCCACACCTACACAGCCCTTCAAACCATGTTTGTATATGGAGGAGCACCAACAAATTAGGCTGCAGTTCATGCCTTGAAAATGGCAGGGAAGCTACCTGTCAAAATACCACAGTTTTTGACACGTTTACCTAAGAGCAATACTGTGAGTTATTCAAGCCTGCAAAGATTGTCTAATTGTACTACACATTTTCAGACAGAGAATAATATTTTATGTTGACTGTTCAGGTAATTTGAAATTTGTCACACTTACTAAGTAGAAAATATTCCTACCTTTATTTCTATTTACATCTGTAATCAGTGATGCTATTGTGGACTTATGACAACTGATTCCCTGCTCTACATCAACTGAGTCAAACAGTTTGAGCCTGCTTGTAACCAGGAGATTCAAGACGATAAGTCTAATGAGTCAAATCTCTGATTAACGGCTCAAGGTAATTTTTGGATAAGGCATTTAGAATAGTCCTTTCCCACCCACTATATTCACTATCCCAGTTAAAGTTCAGTATGAAATTGAAGAGTAACATCTGACTTTTCCAAGAAATAGTCCATTATGACTTATGAGGCAGGGGGTCTATAAGAGAACCAGATTATCATGTTACACATCATATTACTCACAGCTATAAACATAAATCTTCCACCAGCATCCAATCTATCTGTACAATACAGGGTGATTATAATCAAAGTTAAGCTTTCAAAATGCTGTAGAAATAACACCACTAGTCAGAATGACGTCAAATTGCAATGTAATGTTATCGAAGAAGGGGGAAAATGTATGGAAAAAAAAGTGTGAAAATTTATCAATAGATGGTACTGTATGTGTCAGAATATGTAAATGAAACACCTGTCATGCGCACAACCCACTGAAGTTGGTATAAACACACCAGGTGCACAGCTTTTCCCCTGTTGCATCTGCGACGTTCATCATGCCTGTCTCAGTGTAGGATCGTACTCTGCTTGTAACGCTATATTACAAGAATGATGACGTGTACACGTTGCTCTGCAGAATTTCCAGACACTGAAGGGTTTGAAAAAAGGCATTGGTCCAATGACTGCCATGGGTTTGGAGAAAATTATTCAGATTCGAAAAGATGGGTTCTTTTGGTGCGCAACCTGGTAGAGAGAGGAAACTAATTGATTCAACATCAGTGGAAGCAGTGGCCACAGTAGGAAGAGACGAGTGGTGGTGTGCAAACGTGTAGTGCATGGAGAATTTTCCGAACACTGGACATACCCATGAGCACAGTGCGTAAAATCCTAAGAAACATCCTTCTTTACTACCCATTCAAAATTATCCATGTGCACGAGTTCCTTCCTGTTGACTTTCCAGCAAGAGAGACCTTTGCTTTAGAATTTATTGCTCACATGGAAGTGGACAGACACAGCTCACTTCCATCTGACAGGATATGTCAATACACAGAATTGTCGAATATGTGCAACGGAAGCTTAACTTTAATTATAATCACCCTGTATAACACTCCAATCATAATCTTCAAATTTTGTTGCTATTTACTTCTGGTTTCAGCTAGCTTCCTGTTCACTACCCTTGTAACTTCTGTTACCCACCACAGTACACAAATTGTAAACTAATCTAATCTCTTTTGACTATTCTGTATCCTCCAACCCAACTTCCTTATATATGCTCCCTTTCCCCTCTCAATATCCCAAATAGTCATTGCCCATTCCATTCCTCTTCAGTGTATCCACTATTTGGTGAGTAGTCATCTATTTTCATATACATATTATCTCGATTATAGGTTTTCTGTTAATGTAATCAGGTCTTTCCAGTGTCATAAATTCTTGGCATGGGTAATTTCTTCTGAGTGAAGAGAGATATTGGGCAAAGAGATGGCAAAATAACACAGTACTGTAACACAATAAAATTGTCTGCCAAACTGTGATGAACTCAAACTCATTTATTTTGCATTCAATGCCCATACTGACAGATATCCAGATTTCTTGGCATTTCTGCACCTGTTTCTCACAAGTCAAACAAGATGTTGAGCATTAATGCTGCTGCTCTTTGGACACGTTTGACATCTCTGTTAGTTCAATCTGATATGGACCTTATCCATTTACAAGTATTCGAGTACAAGTTGCACAATCGCATTTAAATAAAAAACAAATAAATAAAATAAAAAATTTGAAAAACAAAAAACTTTAAACACACTTGGCATGCAAGGCGCCAGTGTACAGCCTCTGGAAGATGCTGTGAATTACACAAGCTGTTTAAGTCTCCAGATCCTACACTGCCATTTGGAATTTCCTTGTTTGTCTCACACAATAGAGAAAAATACTATTTCTAACAGCTTTACTCATAATAAACTGATAATTGAGAAACTTCTACAAGCCTATGACCTAACCATTGTTGTTCTCATGGTCCTTTTTCTTCAAAAAGTAATGATAGTAATGATGGCAATTTTAAAACAAAAAAAATATGTGGTTCAAATGGCTCTGAGCACTATGTGACTTAACAGCTATGGTCTTCAGTCCCCTAGAACTTAGAACTACTTAAATCTAACTAACCTAAGGACATCACACACATCCATGCCTGAGGCAGGATTCGAACCTGCGACCGTAGCAGTCGCGCGGTTCCGGACTGAACGCCTAGAACCGCGAGACCACCGCGGCCAGCGAAAAATATGTGGACAGTAATATTTTATTACATTAGTGACTTTGTATATTTATTTATTTTCATTCTAGTGAAACTCTGTCTAGGACATATCTTACATATCCAGAAAAGTTTTAAGGGGGGAAAAAAAGAGAAAGGAAGAAAGAAAGAAAGAAAGAAAGAAAGAAAGAAAGAAAGAAAGAAAAAAAGAAAAAAAAAATCTGTATCTTGGCAACAGGAATTTCCAAGTCCGTCTATTGCAAAGAGCAAATGACATTCCATTAGTAAGGTATCAATACTTAACACACACTTTTTACAGCCACCACACTGTGTTCATTTACAGGGGACACACAAAGCAGTAATTAACAACCACAATTTCTCTTTTTCCAAATTGTCCTTTCATATAATATCCAGGAACAAACATGAACATGTTTTAACATACCATTATTTTTGCATTTGTAAATTTTTATCAGAAAATCTCATTTCAAGTTTGACAAATACATATAATAAAATGTTTGTTAGATGAAAACTCACATTTGTAATGTGACCACATTTTATTAGGACATTCAATTAATAAGCCCTCAAAACACAATGCTTTAACAATAAATAATTCTTAAAAGTGATGGGACTTAATTTTTTTGCAGAAATGAAATGTGTCTGTAACACATACTTGAAGAAATGGCACTGTAAAGGTAAGAACAAGAACCTTTCCAATTGTTAGCTTGGTTATATTGACATGAAATGTGTAATTATAAAGTAAAAATGAGCAATCAATCAGCAATGTTTTCTTCACTGTTGAAAGGCATTTCAAAAATACAATAGTATTGGTGGATTTTATTGACCCAACATGAAAAAAATAAGAAACCAAAAACATTTCTCATATTTATATGAGAACCATGAATCCTCACTGTTCAGATATTGTTGCTCCAGGGGAGTAGGAATTACGTTTGTGAATGATAAATTTTTAAAAATCTGCATAAATTATGAAATTTATAACAAAAGGTGTCTCAGTACTCTTCCATATGCCCAATACATGATTTCCAAGTGTCTTTCCAGTACATGTAAATCTATTCTCTCAAAGTCACCTTGCACTGTGTGGATGAAGGTACATCTGGTACCACTATGAGCCCCCTCCCTCTCCCCCTTTTCCCTGTTCCATTTGTGACTGGAACATGGGAAGAAAGACTGTCTACAAACCTCCATAGGTGCTATAATTCCTCTGATTTTCTCATTGTAGTCCTTTCATGCCACTCCCCACTTATGTTGACTTAAAATAGTTACTCCTAAATATTTTGCTGTGCTTGTGCTTATTCACAGATCTCAGCTTCACTGCAATATAGCTAGTGCTGATGGGTGACTGTCCCATTACGTGTCAACTGCTGATTATTAAACACAGGTTTGCTAGCAAAACCTGTGGAAGATTTCGAATCATGTCCACCACTAATAAATAGAAATGTGTTTACCAGTGGGTTTACTGAAAGCTCTGGATGGAACTGCAGGGCCATCATCATCCCACATGGCACCACTAGTCATAGGCTACTTCCCTATGCTAGTCACATGCCTGATTTGGAAAGGGACAAATAACCCTACGCCCAGTGTGTATTTACGGTGATGCCTAGCATCTAATCAGCAGTTCTGTTTGCAGAGCCAGCTGTGGATTATCCCTACTTCAGCTTGTCTACAAGAAGTCAAGTCATCAGTAGTGTAAAGCCATCACTCACTGCTGACCATTGTCTCTCTGGACTTCATCTCTACTCCAGCCAGCCACCAAGCAGCTAACGAATCGCCAATATGGAGGCATCAATCACCACTGACCACTGCCTTGTTGGACTCTGCAGTCAAGGAATGATAAATTTACTATTTGGGCATGAACTTAGTAAGATACTTCCCATTTGTTAAATTCAGTGATTAACTAGCAGCAGGACTTCGTCAATCACTGATTATTGACTATTCCTTTGAATCTTGCCCCAACAAGTGAACTGTTTCATTCAACTGTTGAACTCTGTTCGAGGATATTAATATCTTGAGTGAATTATCCTTAGTTGTGCAGACTTGGGTCTAGCCCTGACTGAAGAACTTGTTGCAATTGTACTCACTGAGTAACTAAAGACTTTGCTTTTCAATTAATTATGTTCCAAATGTATGCACATAAACCATAATAAAAGTATTGTTTTATCTTGCTGTCTGTAAATATCAGTTATACATTTTGTTGCACTTCAATCATGACACTTACTGATGATGAAGATATCTGAACTTTAGTGCTACCATACATCCCAGAATGACTACAGCATTATAATGCATTTTCTTCAACTTTTTATGATTAGTAGTGTTTTTGTCACTCATATTCAACTGTTCTAATTGGTCACTCTCTCGTTATCACTATGGTGATGCAGAACTTGGGCATCTGAGTGCAGTCACTGTTTTTGCTTACTGGATATTCAATGAGGACATGAGCTTCTTTCAGGAGCTTATTTTGCAAGTGTTGTCAAACCTGTACACTGCCCCATCTCAGACGAGGACACTGCCATTTCTCAGTTTCAGTTAAGAATGTGGTTCAACTAATTTACATGGCAGGAACAGCATTCTGAGTACTATGACACTCAAGATAACACCTGATGAAAGGCTTTTTTACTTGCGTACTCTGGTGCTACACTGTATTGACTTCTACAGCTATTTAACCCAGATGTACAACCTAGTGAGGTACCACAACTTCAGATGAAGGCTCACCTAACAAACTACTATGCTTCGCATAATGTTCTCAGTGGTATTCTGACCAGTAAACAATCCATAACATCACCCATGGCAATGCAGGACTTGCAGACTGGTAAATAAACTCTAAGCCCAAAGTGCTTTCACCACCACAGGGTCATTATCTGCCCTCTGGGTGCAAAATTTCTACAAATTCCAAGTACCATATGCTCTTGCTTTCATTATCTAAATAATTATGTTTCTACTGTGGCAAAAATTCTTACAGGAATGATCCTCTGACAACTGTAGTGATTCATTTTCTGTCCCAATTAGAAACTTGCTTCCAATGCATATAAAGGTAATAAGTGGGTTAGTGCCTGTTTTGCCAAACAAAGCAGCATTCATAGTTGATGCACTCAAAGGTTCTGTAGAATCCTCCACTCTATTAGTTATACTCTGGACTCACATTCAGGAGGACAACTGTTTAAATCTCCATACAGCCATCCAGCTTTAGGTTCTTCCACGATATCCCAAAATTGTTCCAGTCAAATTCCAGGGTGGTTTGCTTGAAAACTGTATGGCTGATGTTCTTCCCCATCCTTTTATAAGTGGAGCTTGTGCTCCAATTCTAATCACCCTGCTGTTAATGGAACATTAAACTCTAATCTCCCTTCCTTCGTTTTCCATTAGCTATTAGTATTGATTCAATATTAGATGTTTCATCTGCCCAGTTGTCACACATCAGTGATCGTGAGCCCCAAGAAGCTTTGACTGCAGAAACAACACCCATTGTGCCACTATCATTCTAGTCTACAGGTGAAGCTATGACTGCACCTCCAGTTTATGTAGCCACATCACTAGTTTCTCTTGGCTCCATCATTCAGGATGTGGACCAGTCACCATCTGTGTGTAGCACATCAGACTATTACATACCCACAACTGCATAGTGCCATAGAGTTGGACCCTACTCTGGACAAATCTGTAGCACCAGCCACAGATTTATTGGAGAATGGTCTGATTATACATTCACAGAAGGGACCAGTGGTATAGATTCAATTTGCAAGACAACTTTGTGCTACATCATTCAGGGACCACAGCAGGTGCTTCTCAATGTTGCAAATGTGTATGATGATTCTTCGCCAGTGTTTTCCATCCTATCACTGGGTCATTAGTGCAGAGCCACATCCCTACACTCACTACTTCAGTAGATGTCCACCAAATGGACAAGGTAATCATGTTCCTGAGGAAACTGACACACAAAATATCAATTACAATCAGTACTGATCAGACAAACTTAATAGGGGACCTGTCCTCCCAGTCAGATCATTCTGCTGGCGTTACAATAAATAAATTAATGGATTGCTTCTTCATGATTCTACTCTCTCAGGCTCCACCTCTCACTGCCACTGAAAGAACAGTATTAACTGGGCAAGGGTGACAAAAAAAACAGCAAGATTTCAGCCATTCCCAGATGTGTCTGACTTCGTGTTCCAATGGGAATGTCTTGGATATGCATTACAGTTCATGTTGCTGACAGCACACAATTAACTAAATGGTCTCTACTCAACTCTCCTGTACAGGGCAGTTTGCATGTCCAGTACGTAAAAGTTACAGAACAATAAACACGAATCAAGCACTGGTCAATAAACACAGGCTTCCCATTGGACCTGCAGAAGAATTCATGTCTTGAAACTTCCTGGCAGATTAAAACTGTGTGCCGGACCGAGACTCTAACTCGGGACCTTTGCCTTTCGCGGGCAAGTGCTCTCTGTGAAGTTTGGAAGGTAGGAGACGAGGTACTGGCGGAATTAGAGCTGTGAGGACGGGGCGTGAGTCGTGCTTGGGTAGCTCTGTCGGTAGAGCACTTGCCCGCGAAAGGCAAAGGTCCCAAGTTTGAGTCTCGGTCTGGCACACAGTTTTAATCTGCCAGGAAGTTTCATATCAGCACACACACTGCTGTAGAGTGAAAATTTCATTCTAGAGACTTCATGTCTTAACCTTCACCAGTAAATAGAAATATGTTTCCCATCAGGTTTACAGAAAAGAAAGCTCCACCACATGAAACAGGAGTGCCAACAACATCCCAGGTGGTGCTACCTTTGACACACTACTACTCTATACTGGTCGTGTGTACACCTGGGAGATGGACAAATAACATTCCACCCAATGTGTACTTAAGATGCTGCCCTGCAGCTAGCCAGCAGTTCCATTCACAGAGCCAGTTGCAGATCATCACTACTTTAGCTAGTCTACAAGTAGCCAAGTAGTCACCAGTGTGAAGCCATTGAAAGAGATCACAAACATCACATTATCTTTTATGTTGAAGTTACTATTTCCAGTAATTTGTCACCTGAAGTGAAATTAAAAAAATCAGTGGACCTCTCTGCCTATTTGTATGCAGTACGTAAAATTTATGTTCAGGGTGAACTGCCAGTCCATACACCAATCGTCAGCCTATTGCAGCTTTTTCTGCAGTTTGTTGCAGTTTTCTGGCATTGCTACCTTCTTATAGGCACAGCATCATACCATAGAATAGCCTCATGGATCCTCCAATGGTATCCATTTCTTCATTAATAAAAATTGTGAACAGTAATGGCTGTACCATTTTCTCTGGTGTTAATCCTGACATTACCTTTAAATATGTTTATTTTGTTTCGTTAAGAACAGTGTGTCGAGCTCTGTGTGTAATAAAGTGCTAATCTAGTTGCTTATCTCATTTGATACTCAATAACTTTTATTTTGTTCACCAAACAACACTACAGAACTGCAGGGGTTGGAGAAAAATATGGATATCCTGTGAGAAACGCATGCCTAGACATAATTGCAGATGCTAGCCAAGCCTGCAAGCTGCACTGCTGTATTTGATCATGAATGGCATTTGTGCATTTGTCTGCCATGGTCATAACAATGTTCTGTGTAGCAGTGAGTGCATTATGTCAGAGTTAAGTGAATGTGAACATGGGCAAATTGTTGGTGCTTCTATGGTGGATGCTTCTGTAACCAAGGTAGCCGAAGTGTTTGGTGTTTCAAGAAGCACCACATCGGAGATTTATATACAGAGAAAGTTGAAAAACCTCATCTGCTAATTATGATTACCTGGCATTGCCACTATACTGGAGGCAAGCTCAAAATTTAAACACAGCTGTTCTAATACAGAAGTTTATTGACCTAGACTGCATAAAAATACACAATGATTACTAGTTCCAGCGAAATTGAATCAGCATCTTCAGACCATTTGCACAGAAAAAATTTTTTACAGGGCCAATCCATTTCATCAACTGTACGCCTTAGTTGGACACAACTTAGAGAGATGGCAAATAGTACTATCTCCTGTCATACAATAAGAGAGAAGCTCTCTGAACAGTGCATAAAAGACATAAATAATATACATAAGACATGTATAAAATCCCTTCATATCGTGTGAAAGGATTTATACACATCTTACATATTTTATTTGTGACTATTGTGCACTGTTCGGGCAGCTATTCCACTACAGAATATCATCTCTGTAAGTTTGTCGAATTAATGTGGACAGTTGATGAAATGGATTGGCTGTGTAAAACTTTTTCTATAAAAATGATCTGAAGATGGCGATTCAGTTTCACTGAAACTAGTGATCACTGTATATTTCTATGTGATCTGACAGAATAAACTTCTGTAATAAAAACAACTGTGTTTATCACCTGCCAAGTTACAACACAGCTGAAAATGTGTGTTGAATGAGTGCAACAGATGGTCATGGAAGAGGGTTCTGACAAAAATTTCCGTAACAGAACGAGTGCTGCAAAAGTTGCTGCAAGACTGATGTCGCAGTCAGGAACCTTATCCGCACCGAGACATGAAGGGAGCTCCACAAGCAGATAACTGCAGAGCAAGCTGGAATTCAAAAACCACTTATCAGTGATGCAAATCCCCGTAAGCATGGTGCCAAAGTCACAAAATGTGGACCACAGAGCAATAGAAGAATGTAATTCAATTGGGTGAGTCTAGTTTCACATTGTTTCCAACTTCTGGCCAAGTTTACATCCCAAGAGTGAAATATGGTGGGGATTCGATGATGGTATGGGCACCCATATTCTGCTATTACAAGTTCGTTTTACCACCAAGGGTTATGTGACTGTTTCAGCTCATCAAGTCAGTATCATGGTACAATGTTTGTTTCCCAGTAGTGATGGTACATTTCAAGACAACATGGCAGTGGTTCACACAATTCACATCATTCAGAATTGGTTTTGTGAGCACGAGGATGAATTTTCACATCTCTCCCAGCCACCAGTGTCATCAGATTTCAATATTACTGAGCCTTTGTTGTCTACTTTGGAGAGAACAATGCATGATCACCAAGCACCTCCATCATCGTTACCTGAACTTATCATCATTTTACAGGAAGAATTGTATAACATTTCCTTGAAAACCATACAGGACTTGTATTTATCCATTCTGATACAACTGAAAGCTGTTTTGAATGCCAGCAAGTTTTCTACACCATATCAGACATGCTAAAGAGTTGTGTTTTTGGTGTTTCCATATTTCTATACACGCCCTGTGTATCAAACACCTTCCAGAAGCCAAGGAATGCAGCATCAACTTTGTTGTCACTGTTTATGGCACTCTGGCTCTCATGAACAAGTAGAGAAAATTGAGTTTTGAAAGATCCCTGTCTGTGGAGTCCATGTTGATTTTTATAGAGGAATTTTCATTGTCCAACAAATGTCATAATGTTTAAGAATAAAACACATTCCATAATTCTACAACAGATTGACATCTGTGGTACAAACCTATAACTATGTGCATCTGCCCAATGACCCCTTTGAAAATGGGAATGATATGCACTTTTTCCCATCAATAGGAACCCTCCATCACTCCAACAACCTAAAATAAATTACTGCTAAATGGAGAGCAAGTTCTTTTGAATTATCTCTCTAGAACCTCATTGGTGTTTCAGCCAGTGAAGTTGCCTACACACTACTTAGTAGTTTCTGTTCCACTATCGCTTATCTCAATATCTACCATTTTAGCACTCATTCATTGACTGAAAGTAGGAGCTGTGTTATGATTTTCTCTGGCGAAACACTTTTGGAAGACCATATTCAGTTTTCCAGATTTTTCTCTCTTTCATCTTCTGTTTTTTTGCTAGTATGATCACTGAGTGACCAAATTTATGATTTTGATCCACTTGTTGACTATGTCAGACCTAAACTTCTTAGATCATTTGTCAAACTTTTACTTTCAGATTTATTGAGAACTTCTCACATTGTTCTGCTTTGCACTTTGTTCAGCTTTTGTTCATCAACTAGGCTTTGATTTCATTTAAATAAAATGCTGATGCTCACGCTGCTTTGTTCCTAACCTAGCTCTCAGTCTCAAAGCGTCAATGCCCAAACCCAACTGACTGGATTTAAGTCTGTTGACTTTGTAAGCCATTCCAATACCAATACTTCTTTCTAGATGGGCCTTCAGTTAATTTCTTTCACGAGTGCTAGCTACTGTTAACTTGCACAAATTAGATGATAGGAATCTTTTCTGCTAGATAGAGAGATGAAATGGCTGGTGGCATACTTTCTTCTAAAATACGAATGTATTACTCCAAGTCCATCCTGGATGAAAATTCAGCCAATTATCCCACTCAAACTGTCACATTATGCAGCAGTGACTACGTGTTCTGGCGAGTAGCATATGTTATGCACTTTTTATAAAAACAGTCCACCATTCTCGTAAGAAAAAGTAGGAGATCCCAGAGGTACTGGAGACAGAAAAGTATGCATGCTTTCCAATGACAAAATGCAATGACTTCTTTCTTGCAAACCTGGAGTCACAAACCAGTTCCCAGGAGTTCAAGCAATTTTACTTCTTAGTTGTGCATAACAACATGATGCATTTTACCATGAATAAATCCTTGACCCAGTATCAAATCTGGCTAAATATCCCATAGAAACATATTGTCTTTAGATAACATCAGTCCAACACCAAAGAAAAAAGGTTTGAAAATTAAGTAGCAGCACATGCATGGTTTTCATGACATTATGCATGAAGTGTACAATATGGTTTGATGAAGTAGACCATTATGTTGAACTCTGAACATGTTCTAGGATACTAAAAGAGGAAGATATGACTGATACAGGCTGGTAGCATTCCATGATGGTCTGCAGCCCTTTTTGTAGTTGGGTGTGACTTTTTCTCTGTTCCACTCGCTATGAACAGTTCTCTGCTAAGGAGATGCACAGTAAGTTACAACTGATAGCGTGCCAGGACTTCCAGCCATTTACAACTCCAAGGATATGGACTTAATAAAATATATAAAGCAGTAACTGTACACAACAAGTACTCACCCTGACACAGGCAGCCAGCAATAGTGCGTGAAATGTTGGTAGTTTTATCACATCATCACATGGTAAAAAAAAAAAAAAAAAAAACTCAGGTTGTGAAAGCCCACACACTCAATGTAACAACAGAACTATCTGAGATGCAAAATCTCAATTCTGTATGCAATTTATCACAAATTTCATGAAGCCCTGGGCCTTGTTATGGTCAGTGGATGAGAAATGTGATGCATTGTTAGTATATGGAGATATCAAAGGATCGGAAGGATGAACATCTGCTTCAACGATAGTCTGGGTACAGCCGCCACATAGCCACATAGTAAGGCCTAGTGGCAAAGCACGTGCCCAGAAACCCAAAGGTTGCAGTACCAAATCCGGGTCAGACCCTAAAATATTTCAGTCAGCATTTAGCCTAATCTTTGCCTCACACTGATGTCAAGGTTTTCCAGGAATGAAAAGTTGTTCGGAGTCTAGGTTAAACTGTAGGTTCCCTCTCTCCTTGGTAAGATTACTGGAGTAGGAATAAGCACAGGTAAGTCACCAAAGTGGCACTCATTCTAAGACTTCCACTAGACCATTGAACAACACCCAGAATTCTTATTAGACCATCATCATAATGACTGATAGATCTAGAGCAGCACAAGCATTGTGGGTGTTGTGACACCATGACACCAGCAGAGTGGTCATGGCCATAGTCTTGGTAGGTAAGACTGACTCACATCTCTCTCTCTCTCTCTCTCTCTCTCTCTCTCTCTCTCTCTCTCTGTCTGTCAGTCTGTCTGTCTGTCTGTGTATCTTTTCGTTAAAAAAAATAATACCTTAAAAATGTCCAGAATGTAACTAGAAGTACAAATTAATTTGCGATGTGATTGTAAAATGACGCGTTCCACATAATTACGATCTACAGTGCAAAATGATCCATGGAACATTTATCTAAGTAATGGTAGCAGTGATGGTGGAGGAGGAACAGTAGTAGAAGTCTTAAGTTGAAATAGGTGGTGGTGGTGGTGGTGGTGGTGGTGGTGGTGGTGATGATGAGGATGAGGATGAGGATGAGGAGGACTAGCAAATACAGCTTAGTTATGAATAACATACATGCACTCATATATACATATATGGTAACAACCTTTTTAGAAAGGATGATCTCAAGCCAGCCTTTGAAAGAACATCAGCCATCATTCTTTCTGTCTCTTCAGATTGTGCATTTCCTTCTAGTGCCTGACCCTGATCTGCAATTAAGTCTTTGTATTTAGGATTTGCAAACAGCCATCTCTGAAACAGTATAAAGGAAGCATGAGGATCAACTGTGGACACACATGCGCACACACACTTAAGCAATTAAAGCAGGTGAATTTTCAATTATAATTGTGGAACACATTCATTCCTTCTATGACAGATATTATTAACTAGACTGCATTATGTACACAAAGTTATCAGCTACAGACTGAAGGAAATCATATACCACTGCATACACAGATTAGAGGAACCTTGCTTCATAGTACACTCCTGGAAATTGAAATAAGAACACCGTGAATTCATTGTCCCAGGAAGGGGAAACTTTATTGACACATTCCTGGGGTCAGATACATCACATGATCACACTGACAGAACCACAGGCACATAGACACAGGCAACAGAGCATGCACAATGTCGGCACTAGTACAGTGTATATCCACCTTTCGCAGCAATGCAGGCTGCTATTCTCCCATGGAGACGATCGTAGAGATGCTGGATGTAGTCCTGTGGAACGGCTTGCCATGCCATTTCCACCTGGCGCCTCAGTTGGACCAGCGTTCGTGCTGGACGTGCAGACCGCGTGAGACGACGCTTCATCCAGTCCCAAACATGCTCAATGGGGGACAGATCCGGAGATCTTGCTGGCCAGGGTAGTTGACTTACACCTTCTAGAGCACGTTGGGTGGCACGGGATACATGCGGACGTGCATTGTCCTGTTGGAACAGCAAGTTCCCTTGCCGGTCTAGGAATGGTAGAACGATGGGTTCGATGACGGTTTGGATCTACCGTGTACTATTCAGTGTCCCCTCGACGATCACCAGTGGTGTACGGCCAGTGTAGGAGATCGCTCCCCACACCATGATGCCGGGTGTTGGCCCTGTGTTCCTCGGTCGTATGCAGTCCTGATTGTGGCGCTCACCTGCACGGCGCCAAACACGCATACGACCATCATTGGCACCAAGGCAGAAGCGACTCTCATCGCTGAAGACGACACGTCTCCATTCGTCCCTCCATTCACGCCTGTCGCGACACCACTGGAGGCGGGCTGCACGATGTTGGGACGTGAGCGGAAGACGGCCTAATGGTGTGCGGGACCGTAGCCCAGCTTCATGGAGACGGTTGCGAATGGTCCTTGCCGATACCCCAGGAGCAACAGTGTCCCTAATTTGCTGGGAAGTGGCGGTGCGGTCCCCTACGGCACTGCGTAGGATCCTACGGTCTTGGCGTGCATCCGTGCGTCGCTGCGGTCCGGTCCCAGGTCGACGGGCACGTGCACCTTCCGCCGACCACTGGCGACAACATCGATGTACTGTGGAGACCTCACGCCCCACGTGTTGAGCAATTCGGCGGTACGTCCACCCGGCCCCCCGCATGCCCACTATACGCCCTCGCTCAAAGTCCGTCAACTGCACATACGGTTCACGTCCACGCTGTCGCGGCATGCTACCAGTGTTAAAGACTGCACTGCAGCTCCGTATGCCACGGCAAACTGGCTGACACTGACGGCGGCGGTGCACAAATGCTGCGCAGCTAGCGCCATTCGACGGCCAACACCGCGGTTCCTGGTGTGTCCGCTGTGCCGTGCGTGTGATCATTGCTTGTACAGCCCTCTCGCAGTGTCCGGAGCAAGTATGGTGGGTCTGACACACCGGTGTCAATGTGTTCTTTTTTCCATTTCCAGGAGTGTATATCATTCGAGCTCACCTAACTTTTGTACTTCACTGTGGTTGCTGGAGAAATCTATTGCTCCAAAAACTTTCTCCAGATTCCTGCACTGAAAATGCTGTAAGGTGACATAAACAAGAAACAAGACACCAATGTCTGCATATTTACTTTTCTGCGAATATGTCACATTTTGTACCAGTTTTTGGTTCATTTCAAACCTCACCTTAGCCAACATTGGTTAAGCTTCCTCTGGAGTTTTCTATTATTATGACATAAATCTAGCACACCAGCAAACTCTGAAAATAAATGAGCATAAGGTGATATTTAGTTTAGCTTGTGCACAATGTATGACATCAGTTTCGCAATGAGTTGCCAGTCTTGAAAAGTCTTCGAGATCTTTTAGCTCAACTCTCAGGTAATGAAGCTGTTACTAAAGCAGGGAGATGATACTTTGCGTAATAGCAAATGATGAAGTGGTATCTACCCAGTTCTACTTGTTTTTTAACCATTTAGCAACTCTTGTGTTGCATCACAGAAAATTCAGTTATGAGCTCAGAAACACTATTATGTAACTTGCGCTCACATTTACTAATAACCACAGTTCTCTTGACTGTAAGAGAAGCAGTTGGTGTGCTAAGATCTACTTAGCATTGCAACTAGACCATGTGCTAACACCTCTTCACAATTCTATGCATTGTACAAATCTTTTGGGCACTGAGGCACGAACAGTATAAAATGAATGATTTCCACACTGAAACAATATGAAAAGTGAATGGAAAATACACAAAAACCAGACTGCTGGATGAACTAAATTCAAGTTTTGTGCACAAGACAGCTATCCAAATAATCAATTTAAAAAAAGTGACAAACAAAGTTAAAACTGGATCAGAGTTTTGCAACAGAAATTTCCTGTGTTTATAATACAATTACCGTATATTTAACTAGTTAAGATACAAATTATTTGGAAGGCTGATAATTATACTTTGGTCCTCAGCCTACTACACATATGTTATCACAAACATTAGATATATTTAGGTGATCTAATAGCAACTTAAATCAAGCAAACCTCCTTATACTATGCTTGTATTTCTAACAAGTGATGTAATTTGTCCCAACCACATGTAATTCATTGAAATTCATTCTTTTCATAATAAAAATCTATAGTCCAATTGATCACAAGTACCTTGCTTTTCCACTGGTCTTATCTTTCTGCAATATATTTTTTTTTCCTCAATATGTCAAGTGGATAGGATGTTTATCAAAGTTAGAAAACAGATGATGGAATGATCAAAGACAAACACACCCTAAATTATGGAGGCATTGGGCTGTGGATAGGTACATAAATAAGTAACTACACATTGTGGGGTCAGCTATCAGTTCCGTGTTCTGTTCTGCAGCCCATGCATGCAGGCAAAACACACACACACACACACACACACACACACACACACACACACACACACACACACACACACACCTGACCTTAATCATTCTATTATCTGCAATTTACCAGAAGTTTTTCTTGTAATCCTGCCAGATGTTTTGATGGGTGATGGCATGCTATCGACATGTCTCACTTCATCTACATCCAGCAGTCACTGCAAGTAATAAACAACACAGTATCTCCAGCTAGCAAGAGGTCACATGGGCATGTCAGACGGCCTATTTATGACCCCCACGCTGCATGCCCAGTCTCACTTCTATTTGCTAGAGAATGTGTTGTTCTGCTGAACGAAGTATTGATGATGACTCTACACTAAATTGGTCATTCTTTGTACCGTTTCATGTTGTGATGGGTCTGCTTGGTAACTGAGTACAGTGACATCTACCTACAGCTGATGACTTCTACGAGGGCAGTTCAATAAGTAATGCAACACATTTTTTTTCTGAAACAGGGGTTGTTTTATTCAGCATTGAAATACACCAGGTTATTCCCCAATCTTTTAGCTACACAACACTATTTTTCAACGTAATCTCCATTCAATGCTATGGCCTTACGCCACCTTGAAATAAGGGCCTGTATGCCTGCACGGTACCATTCCACTGGTCGATGTCGGAGCCAACGTTGTACTGCATCAATAACTTCTTCACCATCCGCGTAGTGCCTCCCACGGATTGCGTCCTTCATTGGGCCAAACATATGAAAATCTGACGGTGCGAGATCGGGGCTGTAGGGTGCATGAGGAAGAACAGTCCACTGAAGTTTTGTGAGCTCCTCTCGGGTGCGAAGACTTGTGTGAGGTCTTGCGTTGTCATGAAGAAGGAGAAGTTCGTTCAGATTTTTGTGCCTACGAACACGCTGAAGTCGTTTCTTCAATTTCTGAAGAGTAGCACAACACACTTCAGAGTTGATCGTTTGACCATGGGGAAGGACATCAAACAGAATAACCCCTTCAGCGTCCCAGAAGACTGTAACCATGACTTTACCGGCTGAGGGTATGGCTTTAAACTTTTTCTTGGTAGGGGAGTGGGTGTGGCGCAACTCCATTGATTGCCGTTTTGTTTCAGGTTCGAAGTGATGAACCCATGTTTCATTGCCTGTAACAATCTTTGACAAGAAATTGTCACCCTCAGCCACATGACGAGCAAGCAATTCCGCACAGATGGTTCTCCTTTGCTCTTTATGGTGTTCGGTTAGACAACGAGGGACCCAGCGGGAACAAACCTTTGAATATCCCAACTGGTGAACAATTGTGACAGTACTACCAACAGAGATGTCAAGTTGAGCACTGAGTTGTTTGATGGTGATCCGTCGATCATCTCGAACGAGTGTGTTCGCACGCTCCGCCATTGCAGGAGTCACAGCTGTGCACGGCCGGCCCGCACGCGGGAGATCAGACAGTCTTGCTTGACCTTGCGGCGATGATGACACACGCTTTGCCCAACGACTCACCGTGCTTTTGTCCACTGCCAGATCACCGTAGACATTCTGCAAGTGCCTATGAATATCTGAGATGCCCTGGTTTTCCGCCAAAAGAAACTCGATCACTGCCAGTTGTTTGCAACGCACATCCGTTACAGACGCCATTTTAACAGCTCCGTACAGCGCTGCCACCTGTCGGAAGTCAATGAAACTATACGAGACGAAGCGGGAATGTTTGAAAATATTCCACAAGAAATTTCCGGTTTTTTCAACCAAAATTGGCCGAGAAAAAAAAATGTGTTGCATTACTTATTGAACTGCCCTCGTACTTTGGCAGACTGTCATACCATTCGGGTAAGTGATTAATTTCCATCGAGTGGTTTCTACCACCATAACTGAAGTTGGCGTACTGACAATTGTTTCATTTGTATCCCGGACAAGTAACACGATCAGTAATACTTCTGAACAATGTGTCATTCATTCTGTATTTCAGTGTAATCACCAAGTGTTACTTTTGTGATAAACTGGGGACTACAAATGATTTCTATCGCAGTAAAGCTTCTAAATGAATCTTTGTATCAGTGGCAGCATAACCAATCCAAAATAGAGCATCACACAGGATGAGTGCACACTATTCATCTCAAGAATATGAGCTAACAATCAACATCCTTCGAATGAGAGAGAGGTTTGAAGTTGAGAAAAAGACATAAAACAGGTGTGATACGAATGTAATGTATAGACTATTGAAAACAAATTATTTTAGGTATTGGTGCTATACAATATTATTCAAGGTAGTTTGGTGGAACACTGGTCTTCTTCAACCCTGAATCTGCCAGTCTCTGAATTCCATTTGAAACAGCTTATGATACAACGCAGTATGAACATTTTGCATGTTACTGAATTCTCAGAGTTAAAGGTCATGTGTTGTTCTGTTAGCCTAATCATTTGTTTATTGTGAAGTACCAAATTTGTGATAAGTGCATTTCAGGCACATGTATATTTCTTGTTGTTCCAATTTTCATGGAAGTTAGTGAAAAATCCACATACGATTATAGTTTTTTCATACATTCTTCTACAAGTCTCATCTACACACTTTTTATACTGCAAGGTCATTTATGAAGTCCTCAATTTGTATATAATTCTGTTATTGTAATAGTCATTCCTATTCACAGTATTAACATTTATTATAACACATTTTATTGACTTTCTTAACACTGGCCAACAAATGTTGATATAGACCATTTTACATTTCAAATTTTACATCACATTTAATATTTTACCATCTCATTGCTAGAAATTTTCTTAGTACTGTCAAATTGTGTGGTGCACTTGGAACTGGTAAGAAACGCTATACACTCTCTATGTTATACAACTCTGAAGTTTTTTGCATACACTTTAAAAGTTTGAGGAATACAAAATATTCAATTTTTATTTTCTCTTAGCTTAATTATTACAGTAAGTATCCGTTTGAACAATGCATGGGGATAAGGAAATTTACTGTCTACAAATTTCTTAACACTGCAAACACTATCAACAACTAACAATTTATGAAGATGCTTCTAGAAAGTCTCATTTGGTAATTCTCTCATTGATGGTGGTAGCTTGTTATATAGCTTCCTTCCTGTGTGTTTAAAAGTACTTTGGATCTTGTACTGCTTTGTAAATTCTGCATCTAGCTTATATTTATTTCAAGCTTCATTGGAATGGATAGCTATTTTGCTAGGTAAAGAATTTTTTTGTGGAAAAAAGACATGTTTTAATATAAAGGGAAGGTACGGTCAAGATGCTGAGGTCTCTAAACTGCTTTCGACATCATGATCAGCTTTTAGATCCTGTGACTGCCCTTATAGCTTTCTTCTGCCACAGGAACACTGTTTAAACACTGTGTGAGTTGTCCCATAGTTTTATTGCATACTGGAGATGAGACAAAGAGGGCACAGTAAGGAGGTAGTAGTAGTTGTTTACTAACCAATGTTTTCAATTTGCTTAACAGAAAAAGGCTACTTTAGATAATTTAGTATGTAACTTTTCGGTGTAGCTGTTCCAAGTCAATTTGGGATCCAGGTGGATTCTAAAAAGTGCAACCAAGTCACACTCTTTTACTTTTTCATTTAACTTGTGCAGGGAGAAGTACAGAGTTTCTGACTTGCTATTGGTTAGGACAAGATTGTTTTGTCAAGCCATATGGCTGACTTTTCAAGCATTACTTTTGTTTTTTTCCTCACCTCCACCAAGTTGTTATCCATGGTAATTGCATTATGAATTTGTGATGCAAGAAAGTACCCAGGCCTGCTGTACACCTCTAACAACTGGTACGGCATTTGATTTATGGTTATTTACCACAACTTCCTGCATTCTGTTAGTCAAGTATGATCTAATTAGTGCCTATTTGTTATCCTTGATACTATAGCACTCTAGCTTATTTATGAGTATTTTCTGGGAAACAGTGTCCAATGTTTTGCTCAGGTCTAGTAGTAAGGCAAAGCTGACGTAATGTTTCTAAAAATCATCAAGAATATCAGTAACAAGAGCTTCTATGGCATTTTTACTGTAGACAAACCTGCCCTAAAACAAAAGAGCAAAGTGAAAAGTAGATTTTGATCCTAAAAATAGCTCCAATGTTGTAATTTAATACAACATTCTATAACCTTAGATATTATAGGTATGAGTGATATTGGACAGTAACTTTCAGGTCTGTTTTTATCCCCTTTCTTATAAATTGGGATAATAATAGTAGCCTTCAGGACCCAAGTATATTTTCCTGTCTTACAGAACAGAAAGGTAAGAGGTGCAACTATAATGTCAACTGTCTGTTTTAGGATGGTATTTGAGATGCCACACATATCTTCACTGTAAGAGCTATGTATGTTTGTGGCCACTTTGTATACATTGTGGGAGGTAACCTGTTTCCATTTACAAGGTAAGTTATTTGAATCAGGGATGCTTATGGAAGTCCTTGCAGAAGTTCCAGCATCCAGTGTGGAGGTAGTTGGAGCTTCACGCTTAGTGTCACTTACAAAGAATTCATTTAGTATTTTTGTAAATATTGGAGTTACTTGTCTTTGCTACTGTGTTTATTACCTTGAAGGCATCTTTACATTTGTTGCTTTAATTTTCAACAAAATCATCACTGGCTCCCTGCTTTGCTGTCTGTATTTTGGTCCTATATCTCTTCATCGCTTCTTTGTGCCTCTGTTTTAATTCTAGGTTACCAGTTTTAGCTATTTTATGTAGGGCAACAACAGTGTTTCTCTGGTTATGCAGTTCAGGTGTAAACCAGGTGTTCTTATGTAAGTATCTTATGAAAACTTGTAAACAGAGCATTAATGTTAAGCAAAAACATACAATTTCTAGTAATGTTTCATTGCAGTTCCGTATTATCTGTAGCAATGGTTTTACTATCACTTATGAAGCAGTATATTTTCACATATAACTATTTTAAAAACTCTGCTGTGTAATTGAAACTCATTCCTTACCTCCAGAATGTAACAGGCATGATTAGGGTAGTTCTCATTTGTCAAACTGATTGCAAGAGCTTTCAAAGCATTTAAATTATAGGGATCCAGCTTTAATGTTTGCATCAGGCAAATAATGGCTGCAGGGTCCTGTGAAACAGTAAAGAATTTGCAAATGAAAACTATTAACTGCTAAATTGTGTATTTTTGCACTTACTGTTAGTGCACCAATGAAATTACTAGCCCTTTCAATGACAATAAAGGGATAAATCACTTAGACTCTTAAATGCGCCACACAGACACTAGAGTGAAGTCCTGGTCCAGCCTTCTTGGTTCAGGTTTTCCACATTTTGCTAAAAATCATTCTCTGCGAATCAGAAAGGTTCATTTAACAAAATACCAGACTACCACAGATACTAGCACACATTATTTACAGTAACTCATATAATCCCAGAAAAAATATTGTGGAAACAGAAAAAAAGAAATGGCTATTTGTTAATGTTTTCCAACACCCCCAAAGAGACTTGAGAAAATTATACGACTGTTTAAAATTTGACACATAGGAAGATACACAACTGAGTATCTTTAGGCACCCCTGGAGTTATTGTTAATCATTTCACTGTGCACTCTACAATCAAGACGCAGTGCATGAAACAGAAGGAAATTCTAGAGGCCCAATCATTTAATACACCTGCACGTGCATATTCCCAAGGTGTAATTATTTTACAACCACACACTATTTGCTCTCTCTGTCGCTCAAAGATCATCACAACAAATGTGCATGGCTTCTCTCTGAATACTTTATGATCTTAGAGCATGAAACAACACTGTGAGACAAGAGTCTAATGAACATTGTAATAAAAATGAAATTCAGCCTCCCCCCTCTCCCCTTACAATAAAGACCAATGATTTTCGCACATGCACCTTAATTTTCTGCATATCTTGTTGCATTTGCACATCACATTCAATGGACTGGATCTGTTAATTTTGGTAAAATCAAAATGAAATCTGTCCAGATGTTGAAGTATTCTTTGGATACCTTGCGATTATGATTTTCATTTCACTTTATACAGCGCATCTTCACAAAGTCTCTCAAGCAATCATCTAATGTGCGATTTTATGAGGGGGATTTCAGTTACAATGACTTCGTTAAGCAAATTGATGTCCAAGATTGACATATCCACTGTATGATAAAAAAAGCTCCTTATGATTTATCATCAAATCAATAACTATGAAGACACTGTGTTCTGTTCTTGAGTCTAAAACTTCACTCTGTTGGTATTTGTTCAGTGCCTTCCAAAGAACAAATTTTGGATTAAGGCTATCATTAATCAAGCACAGAGTTGAGAGAGAGAGATAGTCCATACAATATCATATTTTACGGGAAAAAGAGGAATAAGGAATAAGTAACAAGTTAAAACAACTGCAAGTCTCACCTGTTCATTGAGTGCCTGAGAATTTCCTAAAAGCAACCATGCTTCTGCATTCTTCTCATCCTGTTGACAAGCAGCTTCAAAATAAAGAATTGCTCCAATGAGGTCCCCTGCTGCTAATCTCTCCTTTCCTTTAACAAGTGGATCCTCACATCCAGATACTGGGTTGTCCTCATCAAATTTGTATAACTGCACAAAATAAGAAATTATTGTTAGTCTATAAAGCTTAGTGACACGTTCCTTATTAAAATCTATAGGAAATGGCATGATCAGATTTCAGCAGTTCACTGAGAATGAGATCTTAAGATCTAGACTGTTTTATTTGCTCTGTATAATCAGGAACTGTCCTGACTCCCATATGAAATGGCAAGGGAAGTAAAAAAAAAAAATAAAAGTAGAGAAATTCATATCAAAATTCAGATTGCAATCCCTTCAATCAGCATTTCACTACTGGTACCACACACAGTTATTATTCTCAGTCTGTTTACCTACTGTCAACTACATGTCACAGCATAACAACTAAGTCAATACGAGGTCTCTCATTTTACATTATCTGCTCTGATGGGTATTCTCTCTCTGTCTCCCCACCTCCCCACCCCCCAACCCCCTCCAACACCCCCCCTCCAACACGGCCCCTCCAAGCCCCCCCCCCCCCCCACCTCCTCTCTCAATGTGAAGAGTGTGTGCATAGATCTGTGTGTAACAGGTAACGGAGGAATAAAATTAGTTTGTTTCACCTGAATACTAGGGGAGTAAAAAGCAATGTATATGAACTTCTTTTATCAGACTAACTTCATTTTAGTGTAGTGTTAACATAGGAGGAGGAGTTGTGACATATGTAAAAGTTGGAGATAAAGTCAAAAATATTGGAGCCAGCAGTTTTTGTGTAGATCACACTCTTGAAGCATGTGCTGTCAGTTGTTACTGCAGAATACTTCTCTTGTAATTTTAACAGTCTATAGCTCCCCTGTAGGAAACTTTCAGCTATTTATGATAAACCTAGATGTATTACTGAGTTCCCTACCACACAAGAAAAAGCAGTTTGTAGTTTATGGAGATACCCATGTAGATGTGTTAAAAGATTCTGATAGGAAAAATGAACCCCAATAATTATTTGACACTTTAAATCTGATTTCAGTAGTGAATTTTCCAACTCTGGTGCAGCAAGATAACAAGACCCTGACTGATGCCATTTTTATTGAGAGTGCTCAGGTTGAAACAATTAATGTGTATTCAGCTGTTAATGGGCTACCCGATTAACGTAACAGAAATAAACAATGTAATATCTTACAGCACTGACGCATGTTCATACCAAGCAGTGAGGCTTATTAATGTTACTAGGATACAATGTTTTTAAGAACAAGTTCAAACAGGTGGCTGGGATGAATTATATATTGAAAGAAATGCTAATGTGAAATTCTAGATTCCATATTTGTGTCAATTTTTGAAAGTGGTTTTCCTAAAAAGTTTTCCAGAAAGTGGATTAAAAAGCAAATTGCCATGGATAACCAAAGAGAAAATATCATTTAAGAGGAAAAGGTAAATCTGTGGTATATAAATGCCAGAACATATAAAGATCAAATATTGCTTTCACCCTACAAAAAAGACTTAAGTTTAAGGAAAACCATTGAAACACACTGAAATATGTACATCATGACAGAAATTAAAAAGTGGATGGTAAGATTAAAACTATACGGGATATTGTTACACAGGAGACAGGACAACCAGTCAGTGCACGAGACACTATCACTATTAGGCTAAATGACAATACAGTGACTGACAATTCACATGTTGTGAGTATTTTTAACACTTGCTTTCTAAATGCAGCAGCAAAAATAGGATTACACCAATCAGTTGTGAGAGCAAGAGAATATATTACAAATGCCATTCCACACAACTTTAAGCAACTCGAAATAACAGCAACGTCCATCACTGAATGTAATAGAATTAGAAAAGGCCTCAAAACCAAAAGCCCTTATGATGTTGATAGAACTTCAAACAGAATTCTGAAGAACTGTTCTAATTTACTCAGCAATATCCTTCGTGATAAAATTAATGCATCACTTGCACAGAGGATTTTTAATCTTAAAATATACAATTGTAAAATCTCTTAACAAGGAAGGGGAAAAGGAAGACTTTAATAATTATTGTCCACTCTTTCCGAAACATTTGAAAAAGTAATGTATTCAAGAGTACTGTCATATTTAAGTGAAAACAATTTACATAGTACATCAAGTTTGGATTCAAGAAAGGTTGTTCGGCTGAGAATGCTATCTGAACATCCACGCACCAAACATTACAACTCTTAAATAATAAAACATTACCTGATGGTATTTTTTTGTGATATTTTCATGGCATTTGATTGTATAGATCATGTTACTCTCAGAAAAACTCAAGTTTTATGGAACTGATCGCTTTACACAAAAGTAGTCTAAATCTTGCTTAAGAACCAGAATGAAATAGTGGTGCTAAATAATTCAAACAATACTGGAAGAGTAGAAAATTTTAGTAATTGGGGAGAAATCACACAGGGAGTCCCACTGGGTTCAGTTTTAGGTCCCTCCAATTCTCTGTACATGTGAATAACCTTTCACTTAGCAATCATCAAGCAGAATTGGTACTAGAGTAAAATTTCCCTCTGCAACAAGGTGTGCATCGATTTGAAACTTACTGGCAGATTAAAACTGTGTGCTGGACCAGGACTCGGAGCTGACATCTATGTCTTTCATGGGCACAGGCTCTACTGAGTTATCCAAGCATATCTCACGACTCACCGCCCCAGCTTTACTTACACCAATACCTAATCTCCTACCTTCCAAATTCCTGCATACCTACTGGGACTAGCACTCCTGGAAGGAAGCATACTGCAGAGATATGGCTTAGCCACAGCCTGGGGGATTGTTCCCAGAATTAATTTTCACTCTGCAGCAGAGTGTATGCTAATTTAAAATGTCTCTCATATTATACAGGAGAATAGGAGAAGAGGTACTGTTGGAAAACAAGCTGAGTGAGCAGGTTGCCTGTCATGCTTGGCTGGCTTATTCAATACAGCACTTGCCCTTGAAAGGCAAAGGTCCCAGGTTCAGGTCCAATTCCAGCACATTTTTATTCTGCCAGGAAGTTTCAAGTCAGGGGACACACTGCTGCAGAGTGAAAATTCATTCTGGAAACATTCCCTTAGGTTGTGGCTAGTCCATTTCTCTGCAATATCCTTTTCTCCAGGAGAGCTAGTCTTGCACATTATAAAGAGTAACTTCTACAAAGTTTAGGTAAAGCTCTGAGGGCAGGTCATCAATCATGCTTGGATATCTCAGTCAGTAGAGCACTTGCCCACAAAAGGCAAAAGTCCCATGTTCAAGTTCCAGTCTGGCACACAGTTTTAATCCACCAGGTAGTTTCAGAATTGGTACATTTTGCAGACAATACTAAAGTAATAATAAATCACATTAAAGAAAAAGCAGTGTTCAAGACGTTTTTCAAAGAATTACTAAATGGTTCTCGGAGAACGAGCTCTCCCTAAATCATGAGAAAATAAGACTATACTCAGCTGCAATTTATATAAAAATGCTGAGAGATAACACGGCCATCTGGATGCACTTTTAGTAACTTTACTTATGTCTTGACCACACTTTTATTTTTCATCAACCTTACACATTTCGACTTTTTGCCATTTCCAAAGGCACTGCTATGTCAGTCATATAAAAAACATTGTATACATCGTATCTTGTCAACATTCTCGAGCACGAGACAAGTTCAAGACATAAGTAAAGCTCTTAAAAGACTATACTCAGTTGTGTGCAACAGAAAGTCATTACCAGTTGATCTAAGAAGTGAACAGGGTACAGTGCTCCAAATTTTTGGGTTTACTTATTGATGGAAACTTGAACTGGAGGATGTATATTAGAACTGCTCAAACAATTAAGTTTAGCTACTTTTGCCCTTTGAACGATTCCTGGTAGATGTATCGAGCTCCAGACATAGACTGTCTAAGGGGGGGGGGGGGGGGGGGGAGGCCAATTCCCAGATGGCGATGAGCAAGCAAAATGGAACTTCATGGGTTGAGAGGGTATGTGATGTTACTGCAGTGCTTACAAAACTGACTCAAATTAAAAAGAACTTGACAGTGTGAGTCCACATATCAATATCACATTCCACCTCCCTCTGGCCTGGATGCATGCACTGACTTGGTTGGAAAGTGTCTCCTATGGCCATTGATCCCCTCCAGAGGCAACCTGCCCCACAACTGCTGCAACTGGTCTTTGAAACACTGGATACTGGCACTCGGGCAGTTCTGATGTTGAGCTGATCCCACACATGTCCTATCAGGGAGGTCCCATATATGTCCTATTGGGCATACATGTGGTAAACTTGCTGGTGACAGGAGTACCTAAGCATCACACACAGACAGTTCATAGACACAGATGCTGTGTGTGGACAAGCATTGCCCTGTTGAAAAATGGCACCGCAATACTGTCACACGACATAACACGTGAGGATACAAGATGTCCGTGACATACCACTGTGCCATCCAACTTCCCTCAACCAATATCAGCCATGACCTGGTGTCAAACCGAATGACTCTTAACACCTGACACTAGGAGTAACACTGCTGTGTCTATACAAAACACTCTTCCCAGGTTGACACCTACTTCAGTCACAAGTCTTCTGACTGGTTTGATGCAGCCTGCCATGAATTCCTCTCCTGTACCAACCTCTTCATCTCAGAGCAGTGCTTGCAACTTACATCCTCAATTATTTGCTGTATGTATTCCAATCTCTGCCTTCCTCTATAGTTTTTATTCTCTACAGCTCCCTCTACAACCACAGAGGTTATTCCATGTCTGAACATATGTCCTACCAGCCTGTCCATTCTTCTTGTCAGTGTTTTCCATGTACTCCTTTCATCACCAATACTCCAGAGAACCACCTCATTCCTTATCTTATCAATCCACCTAATTTTCAAAATTCTTCTGTAGCATCACATCTAAAAGAATTCAATTCCCTTCTTTTCTGGTTTTTCCCACAGTCCGTGTTTCACCACCATACAATCCTGTGCTCCAGATGTACATTTTTAGAAATTTCTTCCTCAAATTGCAGCCTATGTTTGATACTAGCAGACTTCTCTTGGCCCAGAATGCCCTTTTTGGCAGTACTAGTCTGGTTTTTATGTCCTTGTTCAATCAATCACATGTTATTTTGCTGCCTAAGTAGCAGAATTCCTTGATTTCATCTACTTCGTGATCACCAATCCTGATATTAAGTTTCTCTCTGTTGTCATTTCTGCTACTTCTCATTATTACTTTCATCTTTCTTCAATTTACTCCCAATCCATATTCTGTTCATTCCATTCAGCAGATCCTGTAATTCTTCTTCACTTGCAATGAGGATAGTAGTGCCACCAGTGAATCTTATCATTGGTACCTTTTCAACTCTAATTTTAATTCCACTTTTAAACTTTTCTTTTATTTCCATCATTGCTTCTTTATTGTAGAGACTGAACAGTAGGGGGTGAAAGACTACATCCTTGCCTTACACCTTTTTTCCATCCTAGCACTTCGTTCCCTCTTGGTTCTTACACATATTGTATGTTACCTGTCTTTCCCTATGGCTTACCCCTATTTTTCCCCAGAATTTTGAACACATTGCACAATTTTATGTTGTTGAACACTTTTTCCAGGTCAAGACATCCTATAAACATTTTTTGATTTTCCTTCAGTCTTGCTTCCATTATCACTTGCCACATCAGAACTGCCTCTCTGGTGCCTTTACCTCTCCTAAATCCAAACTGACCATCATCTAACACATCCTCAATTTTCTTCTCCATTTTCTTCATATTCTTGTCAGCAACTTGGATGCATGAGCTGTTAAGCTGATTGTGTGATAATTCTTGTGCTTGTCGGCTCTTGAAATCTTGGGAATTGTGTGGATAATGTTTTTCCAAGTCTGGTGGTATACCATCAGACTCATATATTCAACACACCTAAGTCAATAGTCATTTTGTTGGCACTTCCCCCAACGATTTTAGAAATTCCAATGGAACATTATCTATGCCTTCTGCCTTGTTTGATCTTAAGTCTTAGAGTGCTCTTTTAAGTTCTGATTTTAATACTGGATCCCCTATCTCTTTTATATTGAGTCCTGTTTCTTCTTCTATCATGTCATCAGATAAGCCTTCCCCCACAGAGGCCTTCAATGTATTCTTTCCACCTATCTACTACTCCCTCTGCATTTAACAGTACTTTCTGCACCCAAAGACTAGTAAGTTGCATAGGTCACATCAATATTTGAGAAAAGTAGTAGGAGTAATCCACTAAATTACAGACCCATATCATTAATGTCGATATGCAGTGGGATTTTGGAACATATATTGTATTTGAAAATTATGCATTACCTCAAAGAGAACCATTTATGGACACACAGTCAACACGGATTTAGAAAACTACACTCTTGTGAAACACAACTAGCTTTTTGCTCACACAAATTGTTGAGCGCTACTGACAAGGGATTTCGAAGTGATTCCATATTTCTAGATTTCCAGAAGGCTTTGACACAGTATCACGCAAGTGGCTTGTAGCGAAATTGAGTGCTTATGGAATATCATCTCAGTTATGTGACTGGATGCACGATTTCCTGTCAGAGAGGTCACAGTTTGTAGTAACTAACGGGAAGACAATAAATAAAACTGAAGTCATTTATAGTGTTCCCCACGGTAATGGCAGTGTTCCCCACGGTAATGGCAGTGTTCCCCACGGTAATGGCAGTGTTCCCCACGGTAATGGCAGTGTTCCCCACGGTAATGGCAGTGTTCCCCACGGTAATGGCAGTGTTCCCCACGGTAATGGCAGTGTTCCCCACGGTAATGGCAGTGTTCCCCACGGTAATGGCAGTGTTCCCCACGGTAATGGCAGTGTTATAGGCCCTTTGCTGTTCCTTATCTATATAAATGATTTTGGAGACAATCTGAGGAGCCGTCTTAGGTTGTTTGCAGATGATGCTGTTGTTTATTGACTTGTAAAGTCATCAGAAGACCAAAACAAATTGCAAAACAATTTCAAAAATATATCTGCATGGTGCAAAAATTGGTAATTGACCCTAAATAACGAAAAGTGCTAAAAGAAATCCATTAAACTTCGATTACACAATAAATCAGTCAAATCTAAAGGCCACAAATTTAACTAAATACCTAGGAATTACATTTACAAACAACTTAAATTGGAAGGAACACACTGAAAAAGTTGTGGGGAAGGCTAACCAAAGGCTGCGTTTTATTGGCAGGACATTTAGAAAATGTAACAGATCTATTAAAGAGACTGCCTACACTACGCTTGTCCATCCTCTTTTGAAATAATCCTGTGTGGTGTGGGATCCTTACCAGATAGGACTGATGGAGTACATCAACAAAGTTCAAAGAAGGGCAGCACATTTTGTATTATTGCGAAATAGGGGAAAGAGTGTCACTGAAATGATACAGGATTTTGGGTAGACATAACTAAAACAATGGCATTTTTCATAGCAGCAGAATCTTCTCACAACATTTTGATCACCAACTTTCTCCTCCGAAAGCGAAAATATTTCGAAGATGCTGACCTACACAGGGAGAGACGATCATCATAATAAAATAAGGGAAATCAGAGCTCACACAGAAAGATATAGTTGTTTGCTTTTTCTGTACACTGTATGAGATTGGGATAATAGTGTTACTGTGAAGGTAGTTCAATGAATCCTCTGCCAGGCACTTAAATGCGATTTGCACAGTATCCATGTAGATGTAGATGTAGATTTCCCATTGCACTCTTAAGATTACCACCCTTGCTCATTGACAATGGTCATCCAAGGTGGCGCTAAACACAAAGCAATGCTACTCATCAGCAGTCCATGCTTCCCAGACATGACACCACTTCACATGCAGTCATTTGTGTTATGGTGTTAAGGGCATCTTACACAAGGGACAATTATTCACTACTCTGGTTGCTGCTAGTCTCTGACAAATTTTGGAGGATGACATAGAAAGTTGCTCGCTTACTTACTCTTGAATAGCACGTACAGATGTGAAAGGGTTATTCGATCAGCTGGCCAAATGAAGATCCGCAATGAGGCCCCTTTCAAACTCTGACATGTGCTGAAAACACTGTCTCACACAAGCACCCGTTATCTCCGTGTCTTTCACGATGATCACTGAACATCTGACACTGCACACATTCCTTTATACACCATACCAGGCGTGCTAATAACACTAACATGGACAACACTAATCTACTCAGGTGGCCATTTTACTTGTAACAAGGAAATGCTACTCTCCAATTCCCGGTACTGCCAGGGATTTTTCCATGGTGGGAGGACTGGACCAGATGCATTCAGTCTCATGATACCAACGGAGGAGCTATTTGATTCAGAGGTAGTAGCTCCAAGATCAGAATGTCAATAATGGCCATGAGTGCAGTGTGCTGACTCCATATACCTCAATACCCTATCTGACGATGAATGATTGAGGGTGACACAGCAGTAAGTTGGGTATAGTGTGATCTTCAGTGCCTGATCATGGGATTCCCTCCCCTTTCTCCCCCAACCTCATGTGTATTTTGCACATTTACACTGAATAATGTCTTATGAAATACTTCTCTTGGGCAACTCATCACTTTGAAAGAAAGAATTTATTACAAAAAGCTAACTGACAGGTAGCAAAGCAACATTTAAATCTAACCTAAAATAATTTCTTCTGAACAACTCCTACTATTCCATTGATGAATTTTTATTTTTTGTGTGTATTTGCATGAATATGACTGAAAAATAATATTCTCATTAATGTTAAAACTAATCCTGTATACATATACTGTAAACTGGTTATTTGAACCATCTATGGATAGGAAATAGCATCAGAACAGTGGGAGTGAAAGATCTGTTGAAGGAACAGCTCTCACCTATGGTTACAGGGAAAACTGACCCATGTGCAAATCAGAGAAGCTGGTGCTGAAGGGTAGGATGGGGTGAAGATTTGTTCCCCAACCTGTGCCATCTGGATTCTGTCCAACAAACATCAGGTTCTCTGATCTGTGAAGGTGGGTACTATTCATACAACACATCATTTGTTTATAGGCCTACATACACACCTCATTGCCTGCCCTGGACACCTCACATGCATTCTTTATCCACCATATTGTTTT
Source organism: Schistocerca serialis cubense (assembly GCF_023864345.2). Lineage (NCBI taxonomy): Eukaryota > Metazoa > Arthropoda > Insecta > Orthoptera > Acrididae > Schistocerca > Schistocerca serialis. Next base: position 31,014,052 of record NC_064640.1, read on the forward strand.
CATGATGACTGCCATCTATCTTGGTCCCTCCTTGCAAATTCCACTTGTAATATGATAATTAAATCATCTTGTAACCTGTTACATTTCATTGTTATTTATAGTTTTTTTTTCCTTACAAACTTAACACAGTTTTTTGAAAGTTGTTGGATATATCAAGTAACATACACCTGTGATTACTCATATAGTGCAAGTGCTATGGTTGTTGATTTCTTGGTTATATTTAGTTATATGTATATAGAAAACAGTTAGTACATAGTTGACAATGCTACAAATTACTAGCTAATTCATAAGAGATTATGTTTTAATATGGAAATCATGATTCAATACACATCCATTTTCTTACTGAAGATTTCTTGTGTTGCATTCAAAAATATTTTTCAAATTATCATAAAATTAAAAACAGTTTTCTGTGCAAGTCAACATTGCAGTAAAGAACTGTGCATTGCCTGAAAAGAAAAGTTACCTTTAGAACTTAAAATTAGCAGCAGCTACTTTCTCTACTGCTAATATTACCATCATCACATCCATATTACTACTGCTGCATCTACATACATATACCTCCACCATTATCATCTCTACTGATTATCTATTTAGCAGTTTTTGCATAGAGATTCTTCGTAGTCACTTAGTAGTAGCCCAGAGCACATTGTGAAGGACTCAGAATTCTTCATCCATTTAATTTTAGAAAACAGTCTTGGTCTGCACACTTTTCTCTTCTGCTTGCTGACTGCATGGCCTTCCCCTGGTCCTATGGCACATTGTGATACACAGTGTCAACAGTCACCACACAACGACCTGTGACATTGTGGTCTCTCACATTCCTTCGGTGTGCAGAAAATAACTTCAGCAGTGTTGCTGTTCCAAAATTGCAGGAGGAGCAAGCCAGTTCAAAACTATGATATGTCTGCCATGCCTTTTTGAACACTGCATCAGCAATGTTGTAGCAGTCTTGTACGTTGACTCATGACACGGAATCTCAACATCTGGTATGCCATGCTGTATCAGTTGCTGCTGCCCAACACTAGTCTTGTCTGCATACAAAGGGCATTCTCAGACAGTGTGCAACATCGTGCCGCCTCCTCCACAGGCATATTCATTTGCTACTTTTCTTCCGATTTGATGACAGTACATCGCATATGTCAGAAAAGTAGGTCAATCACCTTGAGGGGGTTCAAGGTGTCTTAAACCGAGCCTTTGTTAGATGTTTGGAAAGAACTGAAAGTTCATCATCTTTGTCTGGTTCCGTCTTAGCACTCCTACAAAAGGAGGAGGCTCCAGTTTCTTACTTGTTTTCAGTATGTGACCTGCACTCTTACAACATTCTGAACATGGTGGTAGCCATTCCTTACCAAGCAGTAAATATACACTGGTGTCCAAAATTAAAGCAACAAACAGAAATTTTGCAAGGTTGAATTATTTTTGCCACAAAACAGTGTGAACAGGTGATAGTAAAGTAGAAACAATGTAAAGAATACAGAACGTAAACAACTGCAACATGCATAATGGTAGACAAAAATGTTTTTCATTTTTTTCAATGCAACGGATTTGCACACACATTCTGACACTGGTTAATGTACTCAGTATGGGCTATGACCACCTTTGGAGCAATACAGGCCTGACAACAATGGGGCACGCTGTGAATGATGTCAGTCTCATGTTGATACACTTAAAACCCATTCTTCCTCCAGAGCTGCTCACAGTCTCTGACAGTAGTTGGTGGATGCTGACATGATGCAAGCCATCTTCCTAGTGCCTCCCAGATATGGTCTTTTGTCATCAGCCTTCTGACTTTTCTGATGCACCCTGCCATGAATTCCTCTCCTGCACTAATCTCTTCAAAGCAGAGTAGCACTAGCACCCTACATCCTCAATTATTTATTGGATATATTCAAATCTCTGTCTTCTCCTACAGTTTGTTTACCTCTACAGTTCCCTCCAGTACCATGGAGGTTGTTCCCGCATGCCTTAACACATGTCCTATCAATTTGTCCTCCTTTCTCCGATTCTGCAGAGAACTTCCTTATCCCTTATCTTATTAGTCCACCTCTTTTCAACAGTCTTCTGAAACACCACATCTCTAACAATTCAGTTCTCATCTGTTGTGGTTTTCCCACTGTCCACGATTCACTATTATACAACACTGTGTTCCCAATGTAAATTCTCAGAAATTTCTTCCTCACATTTCCCCTGTCAAGGTATGCCCTCTTTGCCTGTGCTAGTCTGCTTTTTATGCCCTCCTCACTTTGTCCACCATAGGTAATTCTGCCTCCATGGTAATAGAATTTCTCAACTTTGTCAATTTCATGACCACCAATTTTGATAAGTTTCTTTATATTCTCATTTCTGTTACATCTCATTATCTTTGTCTTTTTCCAGTTTACTCTCAGTCCATATACTGTATTCATTAGATTGCTCGTTCTGCTCAACCAACAGATCCTGTAATAATTCTTCACATTTTATGAAAATAACAATAGCAATGTCATCAGCAAACGTTATCACTGACATTCTCTCACTCTGAATTTTAATCTCTCTTTAACTTTTCTCTTATTTCTGTCATTTCTTCTTCAACGTATAGATTTAACAGTAGGGATAAAAGACTGCCCCCCTTTCTTACACCATTTTTAATCTGAGCACTTCATTCTTTGTCCAATAGTCTTGTTAGTCTCTCTTGGTTCTTGTACATATTGTATATTACCCATCTTTCCTGTAGCTTACACCTATTTTTCTCAGAATTTTGAACACTTTGCACCATTTTACATTGCTAAACACTTTTTCTAGGTTGATGAATGAGCATGTCTTGATTTCCTTCAACCTGGCTTCCATTATCAAGTGTAAGGTGACAACTGACACTCTGGTACCTTTACATGGGACAAGAAAGGGTTTGAACACATCACAGTATGGGATTTCACTTGCCACAGCATTCTGTAGTGTGAATGACTGAATAAGGCACGTTAAACTGTCTGGTGGAGTGTGCAGGGACTAGACTCCAACAGGTGCAGCATCAGCAGCAGCATCGTGTGGGTGTGAGGTATACTTGCTTTTGTGAGAGTGAGAGAGAGAGAGAGAGAGAGAGAGAGAGAGAGAGAGAGAGAGAGAGAGAGAGAGAGAGAGAGAGAGAGAGAGAGAGAGAGAGAGAGAGAGAGAAAAGGGGGGAGATGTAGATAAAGAGAGGGGATGGATAGAGAGAGGGGGAGAAGAGGAGGTGGACAAAGAGAGGAGATGGAAAGAGTGAGGGGGACAGAGGAGACAGGCTAATAGGAGACTGGAATACATACATACCCAGGCAACACCAGATTTCTATGCTAGTAAACAAAGTTTTAGGAGTGAGGAGCTGGTATATCCCACATAAATTAGTCATCAGAAGCGAAGTGCTGAGGAGAACATGAACAAGGTGTCAGGTGGAATACCAAGAATTCAAGGTACAGATGCATCAGAAACTAAGGAGACCAGAGGTATAAATTACACAGAACTGCTCTCGTACAGTAAAAACATAACAAACAGAATTTAATTCCAAGATCCCCATCAAATCTACACAAAATGTGAAGATGCAATTCAACTTCCCACACTGGAAGAGGCATTTAACCTCACAATTTCGCTCAGGCATATAATACGAAGTAAACATGCCTAAAGAGGAATGTATAACATTTCCTGTTGCAGGCACTCTCAAAAGCTTTCAGATAATGGCAAACACTCCTCCTATGAATCCAGAGTCCCTGGAAAGGCTCCTGCTTAGAATTTCGGCTGAAGAAATGTACTGTATGCCACTGAGACACTATCAACTATTTATTACGACACTTGGTTAGGTAGTCTGAGTCTTGGAATCCACTTCTGTATACATACACACTATCCATTAATGGACTCGGGGAACATAAAAATAGTACAGTGAAATGGTATGCATGCACCACATTTCAAAAGTTTCAGAAGAAATACAAATCAACACTGAACACATGAAAGCTGGCAAGACCTTTGGAAGGCCACACACTGTCCAGGTCATCACACAGGGTCAAAACCTGATGAATGTGATTGTTATCTTCAAAAAAAGTATCTCAGCTGTAAAAACTTCACAATACTGCAGTGAACGTGTGAGCTGCGTGCATATTCTAACCACCAAAGAAGATGGGACATTGTGATGATGTATTTTGAGTTCAGCCATGCCACAGATGAGTACATTTATAAGATTAAAGTTACTAGTCAACTTTACCACATGAAACCTCTAATTTATGCAATGGGCATGAATGCGAAGCATCCACTATGGTACAGTGTAGTGCAAGACGAAAGAAGTGTACTATTGAAGAAAGTCATAATGGAGCTTAACATGGAGGTTATTTGCAGAAGCCGAAATCCACACACATAAGAAGGCAGAACTGGTGTAAAATCAAACACACAAATCACAGTAGCTAATGAAAGTGCTGTTGAAATGGTCAGAAACTGGGAAATAAACAGCGGGGTGTCTCGTGTTCTGTTTTCGATATACAGGTGGCCAAACAGAACAGTCTCTTAAATGATCAGTCCAATAACAGAACACTTAATCTGAAGCAAAAAATACACTAATCTTTCACCTACATGTGGAATTACGTATGTAATTCAGTGTCTTAAAGTCTAAATATAAGAAGCAGCTTAAGACCCTGAGCTGTGTACATTACTAGTCAATAGATAATTAACTCTGAATGTCTATTTTAGTTACTGCAACTTATGTCTGTTGATGTCACTAACACTCAGTATATCAGAGGCTGATAGCTGCACAGCAGCATGAAAATATTACAATTGTCCACTGGATGCGGAAGTAGGTCTTCTCACATGACAGTGGTGGAAACAGAACTGCTGCTCTCATCCCATGCACCCATATATCGAGACTGCAGTGCTGTGGCGGCGCAAGGCAACTCTCTAAATGCATGGCAATTTCCTCTTTCCAACTGGCACCCTGTGATGCAGCATGAACACGCAGCATCTTTGTGGTGGCTGAAAGGTGATGTGCCACTATCAACTGTCAATGACGTTGCAAGTTACCAAAACTTCACCGTTTTCACTCTGAACAGTGGCAGAAATGATTGTGAGGAAGAGGATACAGAGAGGAAAACATACTGTATAATAACATGAGGAAAGCCAACTGGAAGCAATTTAGAAATTCCTGTCTCTGCCCAGAACCTGTAAATATTATTGAAAATAATATTTTTTTCCTTGTGCCCTGGCCCCACATTGGTGCAGTGTCAGCATGGTTATTAATGAATTTGTCATAGTTTTTAGGGATGTTACCAAATGCCCTTCCTGTCGCCATCCTGTTACCCCGTGGGGTAGAATGCATGTACTCCAACTGTCTGCATGTAGTGTTATTTGTGTGAATATGAGCAGAAGTTTCTTCTAAATGTTTGGAAATCCTGTAACTGAGGTCTGACTTGGGTACCAGCCTGGTATTCACCTTGTGGGATGTGGGAAACCACGTGAAACCCACATCCAAGGTGGCCGGCACACTGACAATCATCTGTAATTTGCCGGGCAGATTCGATCTGCGACTGGCGCAGTTCCTCATACCAAAAAAAAGGCACTTTAACATGCACAGCTATCCAGGTGGGTGGCACCATAGCAAAATATGTAGTTATCACAGTACAAACCGCACTGCAACAAGTAACACGAGCAGTCAGGTATACTTAATTGAGTACATGAATTCCATGGAATGTGGACCTCTAAACATTAAGGTAAGAATTCCAAAAAATGTGATCTAATCAGAAAATTTGCACTGTGGAAAATAAGAGCTCAAAGACTGGAACAGCACAGGAACCTGAGGCAAAGTTTCAAGATGCAGAGAGCAGGTTTTTGCACTGAATCTAGGTCCTGATTTAGAGTTGTGCACAGTGCTGGTTTCAGCCTTCCCAGCCAGTCTCACGGCCTGGCCTGTAAGGGGCGTGGGCTGGCCCGCACGGGGCGTGGGTGGCTCGCCTAGCCACCTGGGCTGCTGGGTTGGCGAGTTGCGTGCAGCTTCCAGGTGAGGCCAGCCAAGTTGATGCAGCCTGGTACTAAGCCAGCCAAGTGATCATAAATACATGGATATTTGAAGGATTCAAAAATTATTTCAACCAATCGCTGTTTTTTCTTCAATTTTTATTTATTCATAACCGGTTTCAAATCACTTGGCAATTCATCATCAGATGATACAATTTAGTTTGGAGTATTGTGGGGGTCATGCATCTGCAGCAAATATAGAGACAAAAAAGTGAGCACAGTATGTGGGAAGAATATTAAGATTGTAAGATTAATTTGATGGTATTACTCACTGCTTTTATTCTTGTTGCAAGCAGTACTCTGGAAAACATAATGTATGCTTTCCAGTATCATTAAATATCAAGTGAAACATGCATTTTCCACTGATGGCAACTCCCACATACTTTACAAAATATAAACAAACCAAAGAGTGTGGCTGTTGTCTCCACAGAGTTTTGTGGAGGCAGATATTTTACTTGCTCATTTTTCGTTTTGTGTGGCATTCATAATAAAATATATATTTATTACATTAGTTTCTTCATAAAAATAAGTATTATGTTTTTACATTGCATTTTTATGCTATTTAAAAATCTACAACAAAGAGTTGAGGACAATATTTCTGGTAGTGAAGTTATGTTTGGCATGTTTCTTATTGCTCAATAAGGAGGATAGTGTACCTATGGGGAGGGGAAAGGGGGGGGGGAGAGGAATGAGGGAGGGAGGGAGGGAGGGAGGGAGGGAGGGAGGGAGGGAGGGAGGGAGGGAGGGAGGGAGGGAGGGATGGGAGGAGGGGAGGGATGGGAGGAGGGGAGGGATGGGAGGAGGGGAGGGATGGGAGGAGGGGAGGGATGGGAGGAGGGGAGGGATGGGAGGAGGGGAGGGAGGGATGGGAGAGATGGGAGGGAAGGATGGGAGGTATGGGAGGGATGGGAGGGAGAGAGGGATGGAAGGGAGAGAGGGGGAGGGGAGAAAGAGAAAAAGAGAAAGAAAAAGAGAGGGGAAGGGGAGGGGAGGGGGAAATATTGTGTGTGTGTGTGTGTGTGTGTGTGTGTGTGTGTGTGTGTGTGTGTGTGTGTAAAAAAAGCGGTAGAGAGGATGGTGTTTAGGTGCGATATGAGCGAGGTGGGGAATGGGTATGGATGAGTACAGTATTTATTAGTTTTTCAAATTTAAGGACTCTTTAAAATTTTGGAAGAATGGGTTATTTGCAAAATAACTTTGTTCATCTAATATGGTATGGGGTGTTTTATTGTTATGCACGAAAATTTCTAGTTGTTCCAAGAGGTTGGTTTTTATATCTGTGACTGAATGACTATTTTGGGCTAGATGGGCTGCAAAAGTGGATTTATTTAAATTATTTAAACAGAGTGCATCAGTGTGCTCTATGTATCGGATTTCAAAATTTCTTCCTGTCTGTCCTACGTAGTAGCAAGAAAGAGCTGTCACAAGTTAATTTGTATATACCTGATTTGTGACATAGTGGGCTGGTTGTTTTAATGTTGTGAATTATATTGTTTTGTATTTTGTTGTTTGTGTGGAAACTGATTTTGACTTTGTGCGGTTTGAATAGTTTTGCAAGTTGATATGATATTACCAAGGAAAGGCATACAGACATATTTTGTTTCTTCTGGTGCTGAGGAAAGGTTTGTTGCTGGTTTTTGCTTAATTTTCATTTTTACATCTAGTTTGTCAACTATGGTTGGGTCATAAGCATTGTTGTGGGCTATTGTTTTTAAAATGTTTAGTTCTTTGGTTTTTACAGCAGGTTCAGCATGAATTTTGTTTACACGGTTGAGTGCTGATCTGAAAAATGCTACTTTATGCTGATTTGGGTGGCATGATGTATTATTTACAACAACATCTGTTGTGGTGGGTTTCCTGTAAATTTTTAATTTGTGTATGGTGTTGTGACATGTTATACTTAAGTCACGAAAATTAATTCCCTGTTGTGTTTGGGGTTCAAAATGTTTGTGTACAGGAAAGTTCTGGTCTTAAATTGTGATTCTTTCCACAATTCACTACCATTGTTTTTTAGTCCTGATTTCTCTGATTCCAAATGTGCTCCCTTTCATTAAAATAATTTGTTATTTTGTCAATTATTCAAATTAGAAAATTATACTTTCTCCAGATTTTACTTGTGATCTTTGAGAATCCTCTTCGTTTTAATATTGCTCTTCCACAGCAGCTACTAGTTACCGTATTTACTCGAATCTAAGCCGCACTTTTTTTCCGGTTTTTGTAATCCAAAAAACCGCCTGCGGCTTAGAATCGAGTGCAAAGCAAGCGGAAGTTCTGAAAAATGTTGGTAGGTGCCGCCACAACTAACTTCTGCCGTCGAATATATGTAGCGCTACACAGGCATGCTCTGTAGGTACAGAGATAAATACTGGCGCCAAAACCTCTGCGCCAGTGGGGAAAAAAAAAAAAAAAAAAAAAAAAAAAAAAAAAAAAAAAAAAAAAAAAAAAAAAAAGGTGGAAGACGAGCTTTTTTTTCTCCGCCTCGAGTTTCGACCACTGCATTTTCATACATTATCCAATGAAGTAAAACCAAATTCCATATTGTTCATCTTCGAATGTAGCAGAATTTCAATGTACTACGAAAATCTGACTAGCAAAACTGTTAGGGATGTTTGTCAATATGGCCAACTCTACATTCTGAATTTTTTCCTACCTGTGAGAGGAGATGGTTGCTAATAGGAACCTGATGAAATGTGAATCACATGCAGTATTCTCTTCACCATAAGAATAATACGAATATAAACATGTTGCTATGTATTCTTTCGTGTTTGCTGCTATATCATTTAAATCCTGTCTGCCTAATGCCTAATAAACTACGGAACTAGAGTGAGACAACAGCAAACGCGGAAGAATATACATATCGTGTCATGTTTATATTCGTATTATTCTTATGCCAAATGAAGCACGGCAACTGACTAGATTTTTAAATCTAAGATGACTAATTTCAGTGCAGAATTTGATGTACTAAAGAAGCGGCCGCAAAGATTTTCGAGCGGAGAAAAATTTGCGCCTAACTCTCGTTCAGAACATGTTCTATCATTCGCAGTCTATTATTTGGTTCTTGTTAATCATTATCAAAGAAAGCAGCAGTGTTAGTAACAACAAATAGCAGTCTCTTGCCATTGTTTCGCTAATGAGATGTTTTTTTTTTTAAAAAAAAAAAAGCGGCGGTATCGCGCACAAAAGCAAGCCATGCCGCGAGAGCCGGCCGAAGTGGCCGTGCGGTTAAAGGCGCTGCAGTCTGGAACCGCAAGACCGCTACGGTCGCAGGTTCGAATCCTGCCTCGGGCATGGATGTTGTGATGTCCTTAGGTTAGTTAGGTTTAACTAGTTCTAAGTTCTAGGGGACTAATGACCTCAGCAGTTGAGTCCCATAGTGCTCAGAGCCATTTTTTTTTTTTGAGCCGTGCCGCGAGGGAGGATGCTAAGTTCACCGGACTAGGATACGATGTGACGTCATTAAGACGTATACACGCTACATCGAAAACGATAGAAACCGTATATCGACTATTCGACTTTTGTGAACTTTCGAAAGGTTGTGACAGGGTAGCGCTGTGCTCTGTGCCGTTCGTTTAAATGTGTTTTGCGTTCCTTGCGTTTAAATCGTGTATTGTATTGTGTTTGTGTCCTGTGCGTTGTTTTTCGTTTGCTCGTGTCTAATTATGTGTTCAGCATTCGAGAGACTAATGAGAGAAAAGCTCAAAGAGTTCAGCATCGATGACGACGGGCAATTGCCTGGTTATTGTGAATCTCAAGCAGAAATTGATATACTTCTGACCCAGCTGAAGTGCATCGGTTATTCGTACTCGGCGAGAAGAAGCACTCAGCAGGCAAAATCTTTAGATGCGTCAAGACACTAACCTTTGGTTAAGATTACATTGAGAAATCCACTTCCCCTCGTATTTCATCTCCGGTCAACGGTTTTTCTTCAACAATGCCTCATATTTTTCTTTTTAAGTCCGAAATTCAATCATTCTACACACCAGTTATTACTGGACACTAAGGTACCCGTCTCTGCGTTCCGAGTGTAAAATTACTTGGAATTATGGTTGATAAAAGACTATCTTGGAATTGACATATAAATTACTTAGCTAACAAACTTGCACGAGTTCTGTTTCAGCTATATAAATTAAGAAAAAAAAGTCAGCAAGAGTATGCTGCCACAATCTAGAATGTACTGACAAGCCCAATTGTATGAAACCATACAAAAATATTGATAATAAATAAATATTATTTTCGGCGTAAGCGTTCAATACAACAATCACACAATCTAATCTGGTCGGGACATAAGTAGACTTCACTTTTTTACGAAACGTGTTGTCCGTGGTGTTTTCAAGGCCACGGTCAGGAATATTTCTATTAATATCCAGCTCTTTTACTTTTATTTTGGCGAAATACATATACGCTGCCACACTGAGCTGTTATAAGAATCGCACGTGTCAAAACAAACCACTAGCTGACGACAGTTTAGAATCTCGAACGTTCGTAAAAGTCGATAGGTGTGTTAATCGACTAAAGCGTATATACGTCATAATGACGTCACATCATATCCAGGTTGGGTGAACTTAGCATCCTCCTGCCGGCGAGCGGCAACACGCCGTAAACACGCACTATCAGGATGCGACAAACAATGCATGACGCAGTACAGTAATGCATTTTCAGCTTAGAGTGACGTAAACACCTATAACAAAGAAAATGGCACTTATCAGATCAAAGCAAAATAAGCAATCGATTCAAACCAGAGGAAGCACGTGAAAAAGGAAGGGTATCCGTATAAATACGGACGGAGCGCCTGACGCATAGCAATGGCTTCCTGGTAAAGCTTAACTGCTAAGATTACGGCTCGAACCAAACAACTGTAGCTGTATCGTCTTTCATTCGACCTAAATTGTGTCTCATATTACAATGGGCCAACTTTGTTTCGATTTGGAGGTGCGACCTGAAACTTTTCTCTCCCCTTGAATTTCGAGTCTCAAATTTCAGGTGCAGCTTAGATTCGGGAAATTTTTTTTTTCCTTTATTTCGAGTCTCATTTTTCAGGTGCGGCTTAGATTCGAGTAAATAGGTTAACAAATTAGATCACTGTATTGTGTACCTGTCCCTCCTTGTTTCCTGTTTTTACGTCATTATTTAATAGATAATAAACATATATTTCTACAAGACATAATTTCAGGTATCATATGCGCCTATGAACAAGTGTCACACATGAAGTCCAAGTCCCTCAGTGCCTGGGAGAGAAAATTTAATCATCACATAGCCATTTGTGCGTTACTTCACACAAAGCTACGAGAACATACATTACTAAGTCTGTGGTTAGGCATCAAAATGTAAACATCATGTAATTTGCGCTTCACATTACGCAGTCATTACATTAGTATTATGTAGATAGTCTGTATCTAGCTATCTAAATGTATGGTTTATGATCAAACTGAGTAAATTCATGTGTTAGTATACCACCAGAGAACTTTATGATGTTGAAGTTTTGAGTGTAACTTGCTAATCTGGTTTGAATCTTTGGACTCCTGCTTGTTACAAAGCTGATCATCAGGCAAGGACTTTGTGCAAAAAAAAAAACATGAAGTGATGAAAATCAATTACTACAGTGTTGTGTTCATTATTTAACAAGTGTTCATCAGATCCACTAACAGCTGGAGAATAGTCAACAACAAAAGACCTAGAGAAGACCAAAGGCTTAGTATCAGGACAGTGAAGTTACTAGTCTACTTCTGCAAGTTAAACAGTCGATAAAAGTTTTAAATTAAAACTGACACTAATCACACTTGGCTACATGTGGTTGGACCAACACAAGAACTGGAAGGAAAGGGACATAGTATCTAAGTACGAATCAACAGTAAACTATGGTAACAGTTTTGCTCTTGTTTCAGCCAGAGCCTTGAGAAAAATACATGTCAAAACTGAATGGACTTGTAAAACAGGGAACTCAGGTAAAAAGACTACTGAATAACAACTCTGTGTCATGAGTTTACTGTCAATATACACACATTTCAAAATTAAATCAGTAACAGCAACGAAAAGGAAAACACAAAAGAATGTGGTCATAAACATTTCCTTAAAATGCCATTTATGTCATCAAGTGTTCAAAATGCCCACCATGTATTACAGTAAACTTTTGAAATTGCTAGTGCAAGGACTTCTGGACAGAATGAAGAGATTTCTTTGGTATTATTGCACATGATGCAACAACATGATGTTTTAAACCCTCTTGTGCCATTGGAACTTGTGCATAGACTTCATTTTTGAAATTACCCCAGAGAAAACAAGTCCACTGGCTTCAAATGAGGTGAACATGCAGGCCAATTGGTAATGTCTTCATGTATAACCAGTGACCAGGAAACAGATGGGTGAGCATTCTCCTAGCCAAAAGCAAGTAGTGAGCCAGGCACCCATTGTGCTTGTACCACATATCTATGTATTACCAGTGGTACTTCCCCTAGAGGATTCAGCAGAAATTGTACGTATGTATTACTAGTTAAGGTTTCTTCAATGAAGTAAGGATCAATCACAAAGTCTGCAATAATCCCACACCAAACATTCATATTCCAAGTGTCTCATGTTAAATGTGCCTCAGCCAGTGTGGATTCTCAGTGGACCAATAATGCACAATTATTACATTCATACTTCCATGTTTTGTAAGAGTAGCTTCAATGGTAGAGATAAATCTTTAAAGAAAGAACCTATTGTCCTGATGTGCCATCAGAACTGAACAACTGACTTCTACATGTCTTCTGCAATCCCACTAGTTAATCTGCTGGTGAAGTGACACACGATATGGAAGGAAGTTCTTAGCATGCAAAATGTGAAAACAATGAGCTGACCTATTACAGAGGCACTCACAGTTTTCCCGTTCTGCAGTCTATACAAAGTAGCAGCCTGTCTACTTTCTGCTGCTAATGGAAGGAAGAAGTCTTTACATAGTTCTGCAGCCAGCACTTACACAAAATTGTTTGTCTAGACTGCAGTATTTCTTCATAGAGGATAATTCATTTCAGCAGACTGCCATCATCAGATTAAAAACATGAGGGAAGAATCAGTACAATGTATCACACCAAACAGCACATAATCGAACCAAGTATAAGTGCATACTGGGGTACTGATCATTATCATTCTGTTATATCAGGTACAATTATGTGCTATTTGATATAATACAATGTACTGATCAATAACTTATTTTTTTGATTTTATAAAGGCAATCTGCTGAAACATGTAACCCATATGGAGAAAAGTGTTACCTAGACAGACAATTCTCTATAATTTCTTTTCATTTGTTAACAATGTTTATTTTTCAAACTAACAAACACTCACCACATGTGAACAACACACATAGAATCAAATCTACATTTCCTCGTGGTCCCTTTTATACCAGTGCAACACTCCGTTTCCTCTTTATCTGACATGAGGTACTTCCTTATCCAGGTATGAAATCACAAATTTACACATAAGATAGCAATCAGTTCACATGCAAAACACACAAACCCTGAGTTATAAATACTACAACTACTCAATATTAAAGAGTGAAATGCCTTTGTATTCTTCTCTCTTATAACTACGATACTAGTAGCAGAAATTACTACAGTTCCATTTAAAAAAGTGAAGTTGATACCAATATCTCTGTAATTAATATAGCTATAAAAGGAGGCTGTGTGTAGTTTAGCGAGGACTTTTTCACATCTGATCTGAATGAAATAATATTGTAATATCTTAAATGGCTCCAGAAAAATTTGAGATGAACAGCTTAGCTGACTCATCCTGTATATTGCCATTGTCAACTTTGAAGAAACATCTTCCATTGTAAATGAAAATATCTTACTGATTTTGACAGATAAGGGAGTGGACTGGAGGGAAATAATGTTAATTAAGAACCTACAGATGGAGCAGTAAGTCAGAGTACACACTGGAGACATGACAAACTAGAAGTGCATAGGGTGAGAGATAAGACAAGGATTCAGTATCTCTCCTCCACTATCACATACATAAATAAAATAAAAATAGTGGTTTTTATAAAAATTCATTAGTATGTGTCAGTGAGAAAAGTTTCATATGCATTAAATTTTCCGATGAAATTGAATGTGATCCCCCCTCCCCCCAAATGTATTCTACTGCTTTATCCCTTGAACTGTTCATTATATATTATTTGGCTCTTTTCTTTAATGACAAAATCCTCAGATTCCTTAACTTATTTCCTGGTTTCTCTTCTAGCTACTGGAAATATAAATTTAATATTGTTATCTGAATTATTGATTTAATGCTTCAAATACTGGACTTTGCCATACTCCTTGAAGTACCCTGTGGGTCATTTTCGACCCACAGTAATAAACTACCATTTTATTGGTATTTGGGCAGAGTTTTGGATGTCAGTCACTAACACATTCAGGAAGAATCAAAAGCATAATCATCTTCGATTTTACAGAAGAAATTCCTCAGTATTTCATCAAACATTTTTAAAACAAGTAAGTAAAACAATGCTACACTGTTTTTCCTTATATAAAGATCAAAACAGAGTCAACACATATCATTTATAAGAGAACTGATAGCAGTTTTACTTTTACAGACAAATAAGGTAAGTACCAAGTATTTGTAAAAGATTTTAAAATGCAGCATGCGAGTAAAATGCTCTGTGTGTTTCCTTGGTTATTGCAATCAAGGAGCAAAAGCATAAGAATAAACAATTTCACTATAGAATCATAAATATTTGGTACTATTTAGGAACAAAGGAGTGGACAGAATTGGGTAAGTTGGGATGGGCTCACAGCTCAGACATTCAAAAAGGGTTTTGAATTGGCAGCTTTAGCACACATACTTGTTGCACTTAAGCATATGCATAATTTTTTATTGTCGTTTTGTCGTTTGCAGGAAAGCTGAATTTGACATAGCTTTCTATTTCCAGGTTGGCCAGAGCCAGTACCGAGTGATTGCAGTTTGTAGAGGCTCGCATGCTCACTTGCTACTTTGAGGATAAAGTCTCATCATGAAATCATTTTACAGGTAAGTATCTTACTAGTTCTGTGAACATTGATCATAACAAGGTCAAGAATGTTGTAAAAGACATGCACAGCCCATCAGTGGCAGGCAGTGTAGAGTGTAGTCATTTGGTAAACTATATCGAATCCACCCGTAGTTTTATTATAAAAATTCACATCTTCTTGAAGTTTCTTCTCAATATTCTCATTGACCTGATATCCAGCATGCATTTTACTCAGATTAATGACTTTTTTTTCTTTTTCCCTTGATATACTGTGAGAATGTTGTCACCTGGCTTGTACAAGTCTGTTGCATACAAAACATCACCTCCACTTCATGCTGCAGGAGGAACCTCTGAGTGATTTCTGAAGAGTGCCAACTAAACCAGTCCCTTTTTGTTTCAGCTCCTCTGCCAGTTTCATGGAGGTGAAGAAGTTGTCATTTGTAATGTTATGACCACAGATGAGGAATGACTGTGCCAATTTCATAATGACATGGTGACTAAGACACTTGCTCAGATTATACGTTTCACGTTCACTATGATTTGGTGAAACCGTTCAGGAAGCAGCGCTTGTCAGCATCACACAAAAACCAATATTTTATCCCATACTTATCATGTTTACTCGACATTTACTGTACAAATGGGCACCTGCACTTTAAAGGATACAGCAGTTCGTCGAAGTCATGTTCTTGCCTGGCTTGGAGCGAGCAATGAAATTTTAAGTAAATAGATTCCACATTTCCAAAGAAATGCATAATTTATCAGTTTCTTTGTCTCCTTGATGACACAGAATGAAACCTAAGATGACTGAATGTTGCCAGCCCATAGGGAATCAAAAGCCGCACCTATATAAAGCATCATCTGACCTATGAATTATTCATATTTCAGGTTATTTTTCTCCTAAACTGTCATGATATAATCCAACATCTCAAGAATAACATCAAGGCATGTCCAGAAGCTATAGTCTGAAAATCAGTGATACCGACATTAAATTGCATTAAAATGTGAATGGGTCAAAAATTGCCCAAGTGTGTACTTTATGTATAAAACAGCAAATTTTTCATACTGCTACGTGGACTAGGGAGATGAAATTTTGGTGAGTTGTACAAACCCATAAATGATTAAAAGTCACAGGATGATTCAGTCCTGTGATGACTGTAGAGGGGGCACAGGGGCCTCGCAAACCCCTGTAGGTCAAGATTCATGCATGTGGTACTTCTAGTGTCAAGAGGTTATATAGAGGGTTTTTTATTTTTTAATTACTTTCCCTAAAACAATATAGTATTTCTTTTATTTTGTAATCCGTCCTACTTCTTTCTTTATTCTAACCACATAATACAATTTTGTTTCCCTTACACATGATATTTCAATTCCTTTTGTAAATCAGGTATTTACTGATGTCTTATTAGTACCACATGTCATCGTTTTCTTCAGAAAGTAGCTGTTAAATGTGGATAGTAACCCACCTATAAAACAAATTAATTTTGAAACTTATATCTGTCACATTGCACACATCCTTCCAATAATGTGTCACTTCTGATAAATCCTCATGTAACAATATGATATAAGCTAAGTAGTACACATACCTGCTCAGGATCCTGTTCACTGTTTCCTTCTTTTGCCACCGATGATGTAGCCTCTAGACTGTCCCATTGTTCTGTCATTTTGTTCCACAAAGCCTGAGCATTTACACTCCGGCCAAAATCTTGGCACAAAAAGATAAATACAAAATATTATACATGAAACTGATAACATATTGAATATATACTAAAGAGAAACTAAAAAGGTACCACAGTACTACGTGTATGAGAAAAGTTACAAACCTGTGAACTGTAATTCCAAATCACCACCTTCACCACCAAACTCCTGCATAAATTCTGCAGTCCACTTATCCACCAAATCTTTGGAGGTAATTTCCTTACTTTCATCATCAGCTGTTGATGCAGGTGGGAAAACAATATCACCATCACTCACTTGTTGCATAAATTCCATAAACTGAAAATCAAATACCAAGAAGCTTGAGACTTCAATTCACACATATACAACAAATCATCTGAAGATAACTCTTAAACACTACTGTACTACAATATATGACAAAAATCCTCCATTATTGTTGATAACAGCAACATCTTCGCAGCTGGAATAGAAATTTATGGTAAACACACAAGTACTCGCAGAATGAAATTTCTTATACAATAACATAAACGGTTCAATGTCATGTTGCGGACTTCTGTGTGCTCACAGGGGTCCTACACGATATTAGGCAGGTGTTCCAGTTTCTTTGGCTCTTCAGTGTATCTCTCTTACCAAAAATTGTGCAAAAGATATGTATTTCAATGTGACCAAAAACAACCTCAACAAGGACCTCACGAGTTTAACATTGCTACTAAAGTAAGTTACACATGTACAAAATAATCTGCCAGAACATGTTAAATGTCACATGGTTAACAGTGGACTTTAAAAATGAATAAAGAACTTGCTGATTCTTCATTTTCTGTTGATGTATTTTATGACATTTGGACCTTTCGACAGCAACAGCCAGCAAGACACCAGTGGATTATTTTGTCAAAGAACTTCCTCTTAGGTAACGCACAGAAGAGTATATCAGCTACCAGTAAAATTACAGTATTATGTTATAATACGATTAATATTAGGCACTATCATACTTTACAAACCCAAGTCATTCTATTATATTGCATCTGAATAAAATCTACATCCTTTACTTTTTGCCTACTCCACACAACTGGTTGAGGTTTCTTTTGTTACAAGGCCTCCTGTTGGGAAACCAGTACTAAGTATAAAGAAACTTAACTATAATCAATAGCTCTCAGTAGTCTGTAGAAAATTTACTAACTGCAATGGCAGCCTCTCTTCTTTGTCTACTTTCTCGATCTCTAAACTAGATACATATATTAAAAAGAAAAGGGTGTGGGGAGGGGTGGGGGGGGGGGGGTGGGGGAACAGTAGCTTATAAGCACACTCAAGTTGCTGACGTTGCACTTATCACATCTGGCATTTACAGTCTGTTTACAGTAGGCATAAGATAATGAAGGGACTTAATCTGTGTAAGGACAACTTCAACAAGAAAATTTCCTTTAACAGAGACATGAATTTTATCCATTACATGCCTCACATTCACAGAAAATAATCCTAATAATATCAAAAGACTATACTGGTTTTTGAAAGAAAAAATAAATTTTAGTTGATCCTTGCAGTGTGTTTCCCATTAACCAAAGCAATCATTATGGACAACTGGTTACAGCAGGAAGCTTCATTTCTCATACATTAATATTTATGCAACACAATGAAGGAACTGGTAGAAATAAATAAAATTTCATTGACACACAACCTATATTCCTTGCAAACATGTTGGTGGGCTCTGGTATATTGAAACACGGCAGCAGGAATATGTTGAATAAAGGGTGACTCTTTGGGCTCTGAATTTTAACTGATGTAGCAGATTACTGGCAAATTTGGATGAATAGGATTTCCACAATACAAAGTGGCATCCTTGATTATGATGAACATTGGTCTGCCATAAATCTCTATACTGTTAACGGGTAAGCACAGTGGTTAATACACTGGAATCCTACTCCTACCTCCAAATGTGTTATAGCTTCATCTCTCATAAATGTTAAACTCTAAAACTGAATACATCCTACTCTCCTTTTATATTATCAGTAATATTTGGACATTACTAGCTGAAAGTGGAGAGAAGCCTATCAGAAAAAATTACTTTGTGTCAGTCAACATTCCATTGTTTTTATTGATGAACATAGTGCAATCAGAGGTGTCTTTGGTTGTTTCTGTTACAAAACTCTATAGCATTAATAAGTAAGGCAGCAAGCTATTGTTGACCAAAAATTGAATGATAATTGTTTCACACCAACACTATTCATTGGATTTGGCCCCTGTGACACTTTTATGTTGCCTTGAATGAATAAAAAAAACATAAAAGGGAAGCATTTTCAAAACACGGAGGAGGTTGAACAAAAATCAGTGTTGAGTGTCAGAACGTTCGGCAACTTAATTAACTGTTTTTGCTAAACCTTTGATAAACTAATCTCTGACCTCTTCTCTGAACATAAAACAAATTCATTTAAAATGGGGCATGCTGCAATCTGCACAATACAAGCAAAACATATTGGATCATACCAGGGCTAGAAGTGATGTCTCATCACACTGTGCCCTAACCAAAGGCAACTGAGAGTGACTTCATGTCACGTCAGTTGGTAAAGCATGCCGTACTTGATTCAAACATAACCAGGCACAGTGTCTCAAGCCTCAGGTGGTGCCAAATCCAGCTCCCATGTGGAAAAGGGGCAATAATAGGACTCAGAATTATTGGAAGTGCCATCCATTCGACCCCTTATCAGGTTCAGACAGCAGCAACTGGACACCAGATCCAGGCTGGAGATGGCAGAACATTCAGCAAATATCCCTGTGGATGTTATTTGAAGACACTCCTCTTTCAGTAGAGCTGCTATTGGTGGCCTATTTTGCTTTCTGGAAATCCTGATGGCTTCCCATACTTGGCCTTAGCTTAGCTGGTGGAATGGTTTAATAAGTTCAGGGATTCTTGCCATGATCTCTTCTTACTCTCTTTAATAATATGGTTGTATTTGACCCTTGCCATACAAAAAAGCTGTGAAGTTCTCAGCAGTTGGTCAGCATTTGAACTTGCACAGTGCAAGAACAGAGTGGTACTCTTCACTTCATCAAAGCACAGGCTATATTTGTAGATGGTCTGAGGACTTTGGGATGGCTGCATTAGTGGCTTGGTCAATCAGTCTCATTATGTGATTCATCTATTATTGGCTGCTGACAATGTACAATGACCAGTTTGTCTTTCCAAACATCCACTTTGGCAGCTTACATTTTAGCATCCTTTACTCTACTAGATGCATTCAAATAGGGAAGTGGTCACTGGAGTGATAATCACCAACTGCTGCCCACTGGGCAGTATCAGTGAGAGCACAGCATGAGATATATGGCAGAGGATGACAGCCTAGAGTGCTGAATAGGGTGCTTGGCCCTGTTTTTAGACAACATAACACTTCTAAGAGAGAAGATTCTCAATGGTCTGAACCTGGGGACAGGCAGTCATAGATTCCCCAGAGTGCATTACAAGCAATAAAATTCCTGCAAAGGAGTAATGACAGGGAACCTGTGTAATTAGATCACTAAGAGCCTCAGGAACTATATTGTCATTTAAATACAGGTATCAGGGGTATAGTATCATCCTATATGGAACATGCACATTGCAGCAACCACTTACAATTTGGTGTTGAGGAGGAGAGACAAGGAGTGTTACAGTCATCATTAATGAATAAAGCAACACCACCTTTAGCCCTCTCCCCACTGAGATTGTTCTTTTCATAAATGCTGTAAAACCATTAATACAGGGGCATCAGACTCTATAAAATGGATCTCTTGGAGACACAGGAACAGGGGTCTGTCCTGTGTTGAGAGTCTTAGTCCCTTCACATGACACCTAAACCCACTCAGGTTCCATTGCAGGATGGAGCCATTTTATTGGTGAGGTTTTTCTATGTCTACCTTTTTTTCTTGCTGCTGGGATTGTAGATGTATGGCAATTAAGTGTAGGGAGGAGAGACTTGTTGGTTCCCTCTGACACACTTCATAGGTCATTATTTCCACTGATGGTCTTGATGGTCTGATGGCTTCGCACTTGCACTTTTATGTTTATGTTTGTGTGCTTGCCCCCCTCTCTCTCAATGGTGATGTTCATGGTGACAGGTGCTTTGACATGCTGCTTGCTGCAACTTTTTAACACACTGGTTGATGTGCCGCTGCCTTTTTGTTGCCCTCAGTACCTTATGTAACTGGTTTGCTCGATGTCGGTGTAACAGTAGTGGCTGCTTTGCAACTACATTTATAGAAGCGTGTATTCATGATTACACTGTTGCTCTGTGTCTTTGTGGACATGCCGACTTTGGTGAAAGGTTTCTTAAACAATGAGGCAAAGTATGTTGGAAATGTGGGCAGTTACATTGCCTTCTATGACACTTTTGGAGAATAGGGTACCCACTTGTTTAGTTTAATGACTTTTCTTTTCTATATTTTGCATAGTCATCAGTGCAATTGACACAAAATTCTGGAAGGGAATATGTGACTTCTTCTCCATGGGCTGCTTTGCCAAATGTTGCTTGCCCACTGCATGCCAGAGTTGTGTAGCTATATCACAGATACTTAACATTGCACAGGATGGTTTGGAATTTATGGCCATACTTTCAATTGGAGTAAACCTGTCTTTACACACTCCGGTAAGTTCAGGGAGGTTGAAGTTATAATAAACGAATCTTGTCTATTAAATCCCACTACTAATACACTTCATCATGTTGGGTAAATCAGTTATTCCCTCGTCACATCATTCCACCAGTAATTTCTGGGTGTCTACATTCATACTATCATGACAAGAGACCCCATTTTTGCTTCAGTTAAGAAAATTACGCTTCTGTACCACAACACAGAATTCCCCAAACTTCTTGCATTTGAGCATTTAGTCAGCTTGTTTAGTTGTTGTTTCTAATAGTTAAATGAAGACACATTTTCAGTGAGGCTGTAACTTTATGCAATACTTCTATTTGTTATTGGTCAATTTCAACCTCATGGCCATCATCAAGCATTTACCTCTTAGCACAAAATGAAAAAACATTATTCAAACAAGTAACTATAATTAAAAAGAGAAAACTTAGTTATAAAGTCTCTGGTAATACAGTGACAATATCATTAACAACATGTTACCTGTAAGTTGTCATATGTCTGTTGTTTGTGGACCATGCACGAAGTCCAAAAATAAAATAATTGAAACAATGTCCAAGCATTTGAATGTTGGGCTGCATAAGGTTCCCTTTCTGTGCAGCGACCATGGAATATAAAATTATAAAAAATGTAGCAACCAGTGGTGGAAACATAATTTATCTATCTTGTTGCAATGAGATAAAGAAATTATGTTTCTGCAACTGGTTCCTACATTCTTTACAATTTTAATGTCCAAGCATGTTCCAGCCAGTGTTCTTGAACCTGTTTGTAATGCAGTCATGATCAGCGTCATGAATGATATGAACTACCTACATATTAAACTGTAGCACTGAATCTTGCCATTATATGAGGGGCATTCATTCTGTAAGTAATGCAGCACTTTTCTTCTGAAAGCAGGTTGGCTTTATTCAGGATTGCAATACACCATATTATTCGCCACCCTTCTAGCTACAAAACCCTATTTTTTAATGTAATCTTCATTCAATGCGACGGCCTTATTCCACCTTACTGGGAGGGCCCGTATGCCTGCATGGTACCACTCTACTGGTCAACATTAAAGCCAACATCTTGCTGCATCAATATCCTTCCATCATTGTGTGCTGCTTCTCTCGAAGCGCATCCTTCAATGGGCCAAACACACGGAATTCAGTACGTGTGAGATCTGGACCATAGGGTGGATGAGGAAGAAATGCCCCATGAAGTTTTGTGAGCTCCTCTCACGTGCACACACTTGTGAGGCCTTGGGTTGACATGGGGAAGGAGGTCATTCACTTTTTCATTGTGTCAAACTCGCTGAAGTCATTTCTTCAATTTCCTAAGGGTAGCACAATACACTTACGTGCTGATCATTGCACCATGAGGGAGGACATCAAACAGAATAACCCCTTCAGAGGCCCAGAAGACCACTGATATGACTTTACTGGCTGAGGGTGTGACTTTGAACTTTATCTTTGGAGCAGAGGTGGTGTGGTTCCACTCCACGGATTGCCGTTTTGTTTCTGGTTCAAAGTGATGACCCCATGTTTCATCATCTTTGATGATGATTGACAAAAAATCGCCACAAAATGTTCAAATGTGTGTGAAATCTTATGGGACTTAACTGCTAAGGTCATCAGTCCCTAAGCTTACACACTACTTAACCTAAATTATCCTAAGGACAAAAACACACACACACACACACACACACACACACACACACACACACACACACACACGCACACACACGCACGAGGGAGGACTCGAACCTCCGCCAGGACCAGCTGCACAGTCCACGACTGCAGCGTCTTAGAACGATCGGCTAATCCTGCGGGGAAAATTGCCACAATTAGCCTTGTAACATGCAAGCAATTCCCACAGATGGCCCTTTGTTGCTCTTTATGGTTCTCTGCCAGGTGGCAAGGAACCCAGCAGGCACACACCTTTGAGTACCTCAACTGTGGATGAGTATCAGCACTACCAACAGAGACATCAAGTTCTGCAGCGAGGTGTTCAATTGTGATCCACTGAACACCTCAAATGAAATGTCCGCACGTTCCAAGATTACAGGCACCATAGCTACGTGTGTCCGGCCAGCACACAGGAGATCAGACAAGTTTTGTGCGACCTTGAATCGATGATGTCAGGCGGCTCACCCGATGACAAATCTTGCTTTTGTTCACTGCCAGATCTTAGTAGACATTCTGCAAGTACCTATGGATATATGTGGTGCTATTGTTTTCTGCCAAAAGAAACGCAATGACAGCTCTCTGCATGGAACGTACCTTTGTTAAATATACCATTTTGAAGGCTATGTATAGTGTCACCACTATTAGAACTTCACGAAACTGAAGAAGCTGAAGCAGGAATATTCCATGATGTTTCACAACAAATTCCACTATTTTTAAACTGAAATTGGCCCAGAAAAAAAGTGTTGCATTACGTACTGAATGTCTCTCGTAATATAAATCACATACCATAGCCTATGGATGGGTATTATTAAACATTTGTGCATATTAGTATAACTGGTTGGTAACGACTTGTCACTGTTAGTTTCCATGTGAGAACTGAACAAAACATGGCCCATTCACAAATGTGTACAACGGGCATCGTAGGCCTATCGACACGTTGAGATGCACGGGCAAAGACGTGGGTAACGTACCCCGCAAATGTCACAGGGCAGAACTTATTCATAAAAATAGATGCCAGATAAACTTATAACAAATCTCATTTAAAAGCAGGGAGGCGTAATTCAGACATTAGTGGTTGGACACAGGTTCTACTGATCTACACATACAGATTCATGCAAACAAGTTAGCTACAACTCCATAGCATACATAACTACAAATCACAGCAACACCACCACACCAACATGCTAAACTGGATCAAAAGTTATATTGTCATAATCTATTTTGTCATAAATTACCCAGTTACAATTATAATGTGTATGTGAACAAGCATTTTAAGATGTATTTGGATGAATTTAAACATAAATGATGGGTTGCCTTCATGAAGTAATGTACATCAACATCACGACATTTAGAGCATACTACAAACATTACAACGTGATTACAAGAATCACTAGTCACGATACAGCACTATACTTGTGGCAAAAGGAATGATGCTCATTAACAGTTTGGCAAATCAAATTTAAATAAAACTATCAAACAATGGAAAATCCAGGAAGGAATGTAATAATATTGTGAAAAGGAAAGTTGCTACTCACCATATAGCAGAGATGCTGAGTCGCAGATAGGCACAACAAAAAGACTGTCACAGATATAGTTTTTGGTCAGTAAGGCATTTGTCAAAATTAGATGACAAAACTCATAAAAATTAGACAACACACACACATATACACTCACACAAACGCAACTCTCACACACAACTGCAGTCAGCATGAGTGTATATGTTTGTGTTTGCCACCTAATTTTGACAAAGGCCTTACTGGCCAAAAGCTATATTTGTGACAGTCTTTGTGTTAAATAAAACTATCAGTGATCTGAAATAATTTCTAACATCATAGAAGGAAGTGGCTCTGTAAACTTTCCTGGCATAGTAGTTGATGATATTCATATAGGATGACATTCTGTTCCGGCTGGAGACCCGATACAAGTATCACCACACAAGGAGCATTCAAAGGCTTGACTAAGCAATAAACTGTAAAAGGATAAATGTTAGCAACACATGTACAGTATAAACAAAGTTGTGTACACAATGAATACAACCACAACCTAAAGATACGTGTTTAAAGCACAATTCTTACCAGGTTCATTTTGGAATTTCCAGTCTCCACGAGGAATGTTCAGCATTCAGGGATATGACAGAAATGATCATCTGAAGCAAAAAAAGTCTTTCTACATGGCCTCTAAGTGGTACACCTTAAGAGCTACAAGCACTTTTTCATCTTTGCTTCTGTGAAAAAATGTTCTATTGAAGAAGTGTTCTTAGCTCTTAAGGTTTCCATTTCACAGGCCCATGTTAACTACACAATTTTTTCTTGTTTTACTCCAGACTCTGTACTCCCAAAATATGGAAAGCAAAACGCTTGCAGTAGAAGAGATTTGTTTCACCATTCCACCAGGTAAACCCTGTATAAGCACCTGGTAAGAACTGATGTTTAAACATGTTTTCTTCATGGTTATATTCACTCTTGTTCACAACTCTGGATATACAATACACATGACAGTAACATAGCACTGATTGAGACTGCATTATAAACAGGTCCAATAATGCTGACTGGAACATGCCCTGGCAGCCTTTCATGTATTTTATTTTTCGACTTCGTGTAAGGTCCACAAACAGTATGTATGACTATTACATGCGAGTAACACGTTCTTAACAATATTATCAATGTATTAAATGAGGCTTTATAACTAGGATTTATATTTTTATTTACAGTTACTTGTTTGATTAATGTCTGTCCATTCTGTGTTAACAAGTACATGCTTAGTAAGGACCTCTAGACAAACTGGCCATTAGTAAATAAAACTATTACATAAAGTTGCAGCCTCAGTGGAAATATGTCATCACTTAACTAGTTTAGAAGGCTGGGATCCAGATATGAAGAACATAAACTAGTTTCTAGGAGTAATGTCCCGTTTCTACGGTTTTTCACAGATTTTAATGCCATAATTTTACATTTCAGTGCTTTCTAAATATAAAAAGGAGACTCCTTTTTGAATGTCCCCACTTCCCATTTAATAGTAATAAATAAATTTTAATACAGATGCACTCTGTTACTGTCCACATTTCTCACAGTCAATGCTGATTACTCAGCAGGACTAGCATTTCAAGCTCTTTTTGGAGGTTGGATGATACATACAACCAGTAGTCCCCTAATCCCCCGGAGGATATTTTTGTTTGTTAATCACAAGACATCTCGGTCCCATGAGTTGTTATGTAAATAAGGGTCAACCCAGATAGAAACTGTTTCATCTCAACACGAAACACAGGAAAATGGAATCACTCCATCTGCTATCATTCTACTTCTCTCAATAACTAAATAATTTTTTTCTGTCTATCTACTGATTCAACTTATACATGTAATGCATATACCATATATACACAAAACTGTCAAATTATTATTCGTGCAGCATTTTATGCAATCTTACTGGTCCCATTATAATTTACAATCCAATTATTCAAGCTGTATATTTAATTTTGCTTAAAAACTTGATAAATGAGACAAACTAATAAATGAAGTTTTATCGTCTGCAGGGAATCACCAGAATGGTGTGAGCTAATAAAAATTCATTCATAAAAAGATGTAACTCAGCAGCTAGCCCTAATTTCATGCTTTTACTAGTTTACTTTTTCTAAAAGCTCATTAACTAAGTATTTATCCACATTTAAAGTTTTGCCACATCCAAAAAGACTTTCATTATTGGAGCCCTTAAGCTTATTTCTTTTCCAGGTTTTATGCGACAATTTTATTACCATAATTTTTCTGAGTCAGATAATTCATTTGTTTATCAAAATAAACCACTAATAAAGAATTTGACTAAATTAGAGAAATTAATAATCTGAAAATTTAACAAAGTCAACAAACCACTGTCTTTGTTCTAAATTGTATTACTCACACGTTACGATTACTGTAGCCTGTTACTAGTGCGTGTGAGTGTGAGTGTGAAGAGAGTATTGTCACTGCACATTAACACTTAAATCAACCATAAACAGTATCAGCATGGGCTGGCCACTAGAGGGCGCCTATAGAAAGTGTGCACACGGTACAGTCTTCACCGTGCCATCTACCAGTGACTTGCATCTATATATGCGTGGAGCCGTGCTAACTCACTGTCACTACATTCTCTTAGTTTGTACTGCTCACATCAGCTATTCTGTGTAACACTTACATTGCACCTTCTGTATGATTCTTTTGTCTTGTTATGTGTGGATCAGGAAAGGATTATTTCCATTATTGTTCAGAGGTTTATGAATAAAGCCATATTTGTGTTACTTGCATCAGTTTCATGTATTACTCTGTTACTACAGAACTGGTGACTGGGATGGGACAATTGTGTAGTAAGCAAGTAATACACAAAACTGATCCATGTAACACAAATATCACTTTATTCAATACATAAACCTCTGAACAATAACGGGAATAAGCCTCTCGTGACTCCACCGGTAACAAGACAAAAGAATCATACATAAGGTGTAACATAAGCAATACACAGAACTGATGTGATCACTACAAACTAAAAGAACACAGTGAGAGTGAGTCAGCACTGTTCCAAGCGTATATAGGTGCAAGTCACTGGTAGACGGTGTGGCGGAGACTATGTCATGTGCATACTTCCTACAGGCAGCCTCTACTGGCCGGCCCACACAAATATAGTTGGCAGTCGATTTAAATATACATGCAAGGCGACACTACACTTGGCGCACTCACACTCACATGCACTAGTAGCAGGATACAGCAACCATGAACTTCAATACTTTTATAAGTATCTAGCAGAGAGTTTAACAAAATTACTACACAATCCAATGGAATGGCATTCCTACCAATTTTGATCCTTATATTATTGGTTGGTTGGTTGGTTGGTTGGTTTAGAGGAGGGAGAAGGGACCAAACTACGAGGTCATTGGTCCCTTGGTCCTAATAAAACAATGCCACAAGGATGAGAATAAATCAGACGAAACATATAACAAAAAATGGAAAGAAAGGAAAATCCACAAGAACAAAGGGAAGGCAACGAACACTAAAAGGAACAAAAGAAGACAAGAAAACAATAGAGATGCTAGAAGCAGAAGAGAGTAAAACATGAAAGCAGATTACAGTGGCTGGCCAACCAAGAGAATAAAAAGGGAAAGCTAGCCACTCTGCAATACATTAAAACCTCCACCCTAAAAGCACTAGGGTGGAGGACACAGAGGGACAAAGGACATGCGCTAAAACCTACATAGAAGTATAAAACCCACTCTCACGGATAAAACGTAAAACTAAAGCTGCTGTGGAGGCACTGTCGCCCAACACCAAAGGCACGGTGCTGGGAAAGTTAAAATTCTGCGCAGAGCAGCTAAAAGTGGGCAGTCCAGCAAGAGGTGGACGATTGTCATTTGGGAGCCACAGCGACACTGAAGTGGGTCCTTGTAACGGAGTAGGTAACCATGCGTTAGCCATGTATGGCCAATGCGGAGCCAGCAGAGGACAACTGATTCCCTGCGAGAGGCCTGCATGGAAGACTTCCACACATTCATAGTCTCCTTAATGACACACTGTTTGTCGTGCATGCTATTATGCCATTCCATCTCCCAAAGCCGGAAAACCCTGTGGTGTCAGACAGAACACAGGTCAGCTTCGGAGATGCCTATCTCCAGAAGCTGTTTCCTCATTGCCTGTCTGGCCAGCCTGTCGGCAAGTTCGTTGTCGGGGATTCCGACATGTTCTGGGGTCCACACAAACACCACGGAATGGCGGTACTGTTCCAGGGCATAGATGGACTCCTGAATGGACGCTACCAGAGGGTGGTAAGGGTAGCACTGGTTGATAGCTTGTAGGCTGCTCAATGAGTCAGCACACAGGAGAAATGATTCTCCAAGGCATGAGCGGATGTACTCAACAGCACGACATATGGCCACCAGGTCTGCAGTGAAAATACTGCAGTCAACTGGCAAGGAGTGCTGCTCAATATGTCCTCCATGAACATAGGTGAAGCCTACGTGACCATCAGCCATCGAGCCGTCAGTGTAAACAACTTCAGAGCCCCGGAACACGTCAAGAAGCGAGAGGAAGTGACAGCGGAGAGTGGCGGGGGTTAATGGAGTCCTTAGGGCCATGCATAAGGTCCAGACGAAGCTGGAGCCGAGGAGTACACCATGGAGGCATACGTGAACATACCAACAGACCACAAGTAGAGGTGGTAAAGGGAAGGACTCCAGTTCGGAGAGAAGGGACCGCACACGAACTGCAATTGTCAGCCCCGGTGTGGAAGATGGACTGCTGCGGGCAGGAAAAGGAGATAATAATTCAGATGCTCAGGGGAACTATGAATGTGTGCTGCGTAACTGGCGAGCAGTTGCGCACATCTGATCTGCAGTGGAGGGACACCAGCCTCCACCAGTAAGCTGGTCACCAGACTAGTCCTAAAAGCTCCTGTCGCTAATCGAACCCCACAGTGGTGCACAGTGTCGAGTAAATGTAATGCCGAAGGCGTTGCCAAACCATAAACCACACTCCCATTGTCAATTCAGGATTGGACAAGGGCTCTATAGAGCTGCAGCAGCGCAGAGCGATCTGCACCCCAATTGGTGTTGCTCAGGCAACAGAGGGCATTGAGGTGCTTCCAGCACTTCTGCTTAAGCTCATGAAGATGAGGGAGCCAAGTCAATCGAGCACTGAAAACCAGTCCTAGGAACTGATATGTCTCCACTACAGTGAGTGGATCTTCATTAAGGTAAAGTGGAGGTTCCGGATGAACGGTACGACGCCGACAGAAGCGCATGACACACGACTTTGCAGCTGAAAACTGGAAGCCGTGGGCTAGAGTCCATGACTGCACCTTGTGGATGGCTCCCTGGAGGCACCGCTCAGCAACAACAGTACTGGAGCAGCAGTACAAAATGCAGAAGTCGTCTGCATACAGAGAAGGTGAGACAGAGGGCCCAACAGCTGCTGCTAGAACGTTAATGGCCACTAAAAATAGAGACACTCAATACAGAGCCCTGCGTGACTCCATTCTCCTGGATATGGACGGAACTATGGTAGTCACCAAATTGGACACGGAAAGTACGGAGCGACAGGAAGCTTTGGATAAAAATTGGGGGAGGTCCCCGGAGACCTCACTCATACAATGTGGCAAGGACATGACGTCACCAAGTCGTGTCGTATGCTTTACGTAAATCAAAAAAGACAGCAATCAGGTGTCGCCATCTGGAAAACGCTGTTCAGATGGAAAACTCTATGGACACAAGATTATCAGTGGTAGAGCGACCCTGGCGGAAGCCGCCCTGACATGGAGCCAGCAAGCCACGTGACTCCAGGATCCAACCCAACCGTCAACGTACCATATGTTCCAGCAGCTTACAAAGAACGTTGGTCAGACTGATGGGCCGATAGCTATCCACATCAAGCGGGTTTTTACCGGGTTTGAGCACCGGAATGCTGGTGCTCTCTCGCCATTGCAATGGAAAGACGCCATCGCACCACATTCGGTTGAAGATGACGAGGAGATATCGCTTGTAGTCAGATGATATATGTTTAATCACCTGGTTGTGGATGCGATCAGGCCCAGGAGCTGTGTCACGGCAATGTGCAAGGGTACTGAAGAGCTCCCACTCTGTAAATGGGGTGTTGTAGGATTCACTGCATCATGTAGTGAATGAGAGGACGTTCCCTTCCAGCCACTATGAGTGTGCAAAAGGCTGGGGTATAATTCTCCAACATAGAGGCTCGGGCAACGTGCTCGGGCAACGTGCTCGGGCAACGTGCTCGGGCAACGTGCTCGGGCAACGTGCTCGGGCAACGTGCTCGGGCAACGTGCTCGGCAATCGCGTTTGTGTTCAAGCTGGAGGTGGGTCTGTGATGCTTTGGGAGGTGTTTTCTGTATTGCAAATTGGGAAAATTAACTGAGGTGACCACTAACATAAACAAGCATGTTCATTTAAACATTTTCAGGTGTTGCCTTACAGTAAACATCTGCATGGTGAGTATGTAATTGATACCCCTATTTTTCAAGATGACAACAATATAGTTTATCAAGCTTGAAGAATATGAGACTGGTTTTCTGAACAGTCCCCCCACTTGTTACATCTTGACTGGTCTTCAAAATCAGTTGACTTGAACCCCATAGACAATCTGTGGGACATGTTAGAACAGTGTGTAAAGCACCAACATCAGCATCCCTGCAAGTTGGTGGAACTGAACAATCAAATTCTCAACAAGTGGCTTAGCCTGGATGAGATGTACCTAAAAAACATTGTGGACTCACTTCCTAACCAAAACCAGATGGTTATCAAGGACAGGAGTGGAATTACATGGTATTAAATGATGCTTGTAATGATTTACATAGGGGTAACTAATTTTTTGTCCAGCGAGTTTACTGTGTTGTGTACATTATTGAGGAACTCATCATAAATCAGATTATAGTCGAGGGAGACATTCGACGACTCGATACTGAGGGTAATCAAGAAACCAAAGACAAGGC
Organism: Schistocerca serialis cubense; assembly: GCF_023864345.2. Classification (NCBI taxonomy): domain Eukaryota; kingdom Metazoa; phylum Arthropoda; class Insecta; order Orthoptera; family Acrididae; genus Schistocerca; species Schistocerca serialis. Next base: position 31,045,435 of record NC_064640.1, read on the forward strand.
TCATTCCAAACAGCCACCCCCCCCCCCCCCTGTCCATACATAGCCCACCTTTAGACTGACAATTTTTTTATAGGATCTGTATCATCCTGAAGATCCAGGAAGTTATGTTTACATCCCTGTTCCCTGCAATACACAATGTTCCACCACCATGTCACATGTGGTCATTGAAGCAGGCATAGAGCTTACAGTTACAGAAGGCTGGTGACCATCACAAGTTCCTCAATTGGGACCCTGGGTTCATCAAACCCATACCCAGCCATTGAAGATTGAGTTCCCCGAGTTGTTTGACATTTAGCATGATCTAGTTGGCATGTGTGGCTTATCTAATGCCACACATGTAGAGAGATTTCCCTCCCTCCTCTCCCGGCCCCCACCCTGTTGCCAGCTGCAATGAGAAAACAGCTTGAGTATGTGGGGCAGGGGAGGGAGGGGACAAACTGACAACACCATAAAGTAAATACCGTCTCTCTCTCTCACCACAAACCCACCTTGAAATGTACATAGCAACAGTGGTAGCCTCAGTTTCTACTCTACAAAAGAAATGTACTAAAATTGCACATTTCCACAGTTTAAAACATGCCACACATGGTAATTAATCATAAAAATAAAAAGTACACTTACTACACAATGGGACGGGGGGGGGGGGGGGGGGGGTTGGTTGGTTGCTTGGTTTGTGGGGGTAGAGGGGACCAGAATACAAAGGCCATCGGTCCCTTATTCTGTGACTGTGAAACACAGCTCCCCCCCCCAAAAGAGAGAGAGAGAGAGAGAGAGAGAGAGAGAGAGAGAGAGAGAGAGAGGGGGGGGGGGGGGATGGAGATGACAAGGGATGACACAGGACAAGAAAGACATAGACAAAGACCGGAAAAGAGGAATTTTAAAAAAACACACAGAGTGTTACCGTGGTTGGCCGACCATTAAGGACAAGCCAACCACCAAGAGACACACTAAGAACCACACAAAAACCGTAGGCCAAAGGCCAGACTCAACACAAAAAAAATGACACAAACCCTCAGATCAAGCAATAAAATCCCCCTGCACGAATAAAACTCTAAACTAAGCCTGCCATGGCAGTGTCATCTGTTAAAAGTGCAGGGAGCAGATCAGGCAGTGCAAATGTCTGCCTGAGCGTAGTTAAAAGCAGAAAGTCCAACACGATGTGGACCACTGTCAACGCTGATCCACAGCGACATAGAGGCAGGCCCTCGCGGTGCAGTAAATGAACGTGCATCAGCCAGGTATGGACAATGCATAGCCGGCAGAGAACAACTGAGTCCTTGCGAGAGGCTCACATGGAGGAGCGCCACACACCTGTAGTTTCCTTGATAACCTGAAGTTTGTTGGGTGAAGGCAGGGTGCGCCATACATCACCCCAGGTACCAAGGACTTTCTGCCACAATACCAACTGGAGATCACATTCCAAAAAAACAATCTCCAGTGCCGGTTCACTGATAGCCTGTTTGGCCAGACTCTCAACCAGTTCATTATCCGGGATGCCAACATGACCCGGGATCCACATAAAGACCACAGAGTGGCCACAACAGGCAAGAGTATGGAGGAACTCTACGACAGCCATCACCAGACGGTATCAAGGAAAACATTGGCCGATAGCTTGTAAACTGCTCAGGGAGTCACTACAGATAACAAAGGACTCACCTGAGCAGGAGTGGATTTACTCTAGGGCGCAAGAGACGGCGACGAGCTCTACAGTGAAAACGCTGCAGCCATCCAACAATGAGCGTTGTTCAGATTGTAAAAGCATACCCAACTCAACCAGCAACCATCAAACAGTCAGTATAGGCTACGACACAGCAGGGAAACAAGGCAAGGATGGAAAGAAAGCGTCAGCAGAGGGCCTCAAGAGGGACTGAGTCTTTCGGGCCTTGTGCCAAATCCAGCTGAAGGCAGGAGCAGGGCACACACCATGGGGGTAGACGTATATGGGACCGTAAAAGAGGTGGGAGTGTTATGTCCACACTATAACACAACAAATATCCTGTGATAACCAAATTTATTTGACCTTCATGTCACTCAAAACAAAACTTAAGTTCGACTACACAACACTTCGCTGGCTGTAGCGCCAAGGAGAAATCAGAGTCACTAGTAGAGAATACAAGTCTAAACCACTGCCAACCAGTCGATACCAACGCGTCACAAGTTTCCAGCCAGGGAGGCCACAGTACAGTTCGGTCGTCGTGAATCCAGCAGCCAGGTAGTAACACAGTCATCTGCAAAGATTGAACTGGTTAAACAGGCTCAGGGAGCTCGCTTAAATCCGCAAGTCCGGCCAATCAGAGTGTTGGTACATGGCGCCCTTATACGGTTCCTCACTCTGGTGGCAAGGGCAGCACCGCCAGGGTAATCCGTATCAATAGTGGTGTGTACGCTGCCGCTAACCCCGCGACGACGCATTCACTTGCACAGTGAACAGTGTGACAGTGGCAGAAATGCATGACGCAAGTCTTGGCAGCCAAAAACTGGAAGCCGCGTGATACGATCCAAGACTGTGCCTTGCAGATAGTGCCCTGCAGCTGCTGTGCAGTAACTGCAATGCCAGTGGAGCTATAGTACAGGCAAAAGTCATCAACATACAAAGAAGCCGATACGGACATTCCCACAGCTGCAGCTAGCCCATTGATAGCAACTAAAAAGAGGCAGACACTCAAGACAGAGCCTTGCAGGACCCCATTCTCCTGAACATGGGAGGAACTTTGGAAGGGACGACCTTGCAACGTGGAAGGAAAGAAGCAACAGAAAATTTTGAATAAAAATCGGGAGCAGTCCCCTGAGGCCCCATCCATGAAGTGTGGTGAGGATGTGATGTCGCCATGTTGTATTGTACGCCTTCTGCATGTCAAAAAATACGGCAACCAGATGCTGTCAGTGGGCAAATGCCGTATGGATGGCAGACTCCAGGCAGACAAGATTATCGGTGGCAGAACGGCCCTTATGGAACCCACCCTGGGACGGAGCCAGAAGGCCTCAAGGCTCAAGAAGCCAACTCAACCTCTGGCTCACCATGCGTTTGAGCAACTTGTATGGAACATTGGTGAGGCTAGTGGGGCAGTAGCTGTCCACTTCCAGTGGGTTCTTGCCGGGTTTGAACACGGGGATGACGATGCTTTCCCGCCATTGTGATTGGAACTCACCTTCAACCCAGATACGGTTGAAAAGGTCTACGAGGCATTGCTGGCAGTTCACCAAGAGGTGTTTGAGCATCTGATAGTGGATGTGATCCGGCCCGGGAGCCGTACCAGGGCAAGCAGCTAGGGCACTTTGGAATTCCCACTCACTGAATGGGGCACTGTATGATTCGGGGTGGTGCGTATGGAATGAAAGGCTCCCACGATCCAACAGCTCTTTCTGGGAGTGGAAGGCCAACAGGTAAGTCGTAGAAGCGGAACTCTGACCATAATGCTCTGCTAAGAGTTCTGCAATCTTGTCGGAGTCAGTACAGACTGCTCCATTCAGGGAAAGCCCAGGTACACTGACAGTGGTCCAATAGCCATAGAGTCGCCTAACCTCGGCCCAAACCTGCGATAGAGGTGTATGGATGCCAATGGTGGAGACATACCTTTTCCAGCACTACTGCTTCTGTCAGCAAATAAGGTGTTGGGCTCGGGCAAGGAGCCGCTTAAATTCAATGAGGTCGTCCAGTGATGGGTGCTGCTTATGATGTAGGTGGGCCCACCTGCGATCTCTAATCACCTCAGTGATCTCCGGTGACCACCAAGGCACAGTCCTCCACCGAGGGGACCCGGAAGAACAGGGAAATGCAGATTCCGCTGCAGAAACAATGCCTGTGGTGATTGTGTGAACCACCACATCAATGGTGTCATGAGAAAGACGCTCAATAGTGGCAACGGAGGCGAACGTGTCCCAGTCAGCCTTATTAAAAGCTAATCTGGGGAGGTCAATGGCAGAGTACGTGCCATGCGGCACACTGAAATGTGTGGATGTACAATTATTTAATAGGGAAAGGTTGGGCTGTGCCAACACTTGCTCAATGACAGTGCCTTGGCCTGTTGCCACCAATCCATCCCTTAAAGGGTTACGGGCATTAAAGTCACCCAGTAACAGAAAGGGAGGTGGCAGTTTGGCTATCAGCACAGCTAATACATGCTGTGAGACATCACCATCCAGTGGAACATAGATACTGCAGACAGTAACAGCCTGAGGCGTCCACACCCTAACAGCGACAGCCTCTAAAGGTGTTTCAAGAGGTACACACTCGCTGCAAAGAGAGTTAAGGACGTTGACGCAGACCCCACCAGACATCCTCACATAAACTGCCCGATTCTTACAATAACCCCAATAGCCACGGAGGACGCGGGTTCACATAGCCGGAAACCAAGATTCCTCGAGAGCGATACAGAATAAAGGGTGAAGGCTGATAAACTGTCGGAGCTCAGCAAAGTGGTGGAAAAAACTGCCACAATTCCACAGGAGGATAATAGGATCGTGAGGCTGGGAAAGCATTGAACATTCAATGAGGCGGTTTATGCCTCAGGGTCATCTGCTGCCACCGACTTATTGCCTGATCAGCCTATATCTATTGTCTCTGAGGGTCTGGCGAGATCTAGGTCCTCAATGGATGCCAGAATCTCCACCTCATCCTCAGACGCAGAGCTCGCAGGTAGAGGTGGTGTGGCTGTCACCATAATTTCCTTCTTCTTGGGGGTATTCGGTTTTGATTTCTCGCACTGTTTCTTGGGTTGCTCTAGCTGGGAGGGCTTCTTCGATTCAATCTCCAGGACATAGGAGGATCGCAAAGCCCTACGACCAGCTACCTGTGGCTGCTTTGCTTCAGCCACTGGTGGGTGTCCATTTTGCCACTGGTAGGAACCTGGGAAGGGAGTGAAACAAGGGACCCCTTCCTAGTGAGAGAAGCCGAAGAAGACTTACGCTTCTCTGGCTTAGAAGTGGGGGACTGATTTCCTTGATGGTTGGGAGAGGGAGAGGGGGGGGGGGGGGGGGAGGGAATGCTGCCCCCGAGGTAGGTGGTGCGGGAGCAACAGGGAGGGAAGTGCCCCAGCACCATCAAGGGGCCAGGTGTAGTCTTACAGTTCTCAGAGCGGACTGGAATTGGTGCAACGGATGGGGCTGTAACAGTAGTGATAGCGGCGGCATAAGATTTTGTCATGCGCATGGAATGCAGCCCTTCAAATTTCCTTTTAGCCTCAGTGTAGGTCAGTCGATCCAGGGTCTTGTATTCCATTATTTTCCTCTCCTTCTGAAGGATCCTACAGTCCGACAAGCGAGGGGAATGGTGTTCGCCACAGTTGACACAGATAGGAGGCAACGCACATGGAGTATTCGGATTGGATGGACAACCACAATCTCGACCTGTGACATTGGAAGTACAGTGGGAAGACACATGGCCAAACTTCCAGCACTTAAAGCACCGCATCAGGGGAGGGATATATGGCTTGACATCAATGAGGTAGATCATCACCTTCACCTTCTCAGGTAATGTGTCACCCTCGAAGGCCAAGATGAAGGCACCAGTGGCAACCTGATTATCCTTCGGACCCCAGTGGACATGCAGAACGAAATGTACACCTCGCCACTCTAAATGGCGTGCAGCTCTTCATCGGACTACAAAAAAAGTTCTCTGTGAAATATGAGACCCTGGACCATATTCAAGCTCTTATGGAGCGTAATGGTTACAGAAACGTTGCCCAGCTTGTCACAAGTGAGTAACTCCTGTGACTGGGCAGAGGATGCTGTTTTGATCAAGACTGACCCAGATCTCTTTTTGGACAAGCCCTCCACCTCCCTGAAATTGTTCTCTAAACGCTCTACAAAGAACTTAGGCTCCATGGACACAAAGGATTCCCCATCAGCTCTCGTAGATACCAGGAACCAGGTAGAATAAGATTCGCTGCCAACCTTAGTCCGGCATTCCTCCCATGGTGTGACCAGGGAGGGGAATGATTGAGGGTCATATTTCTTAGCATTAATGGTAGACCTCGATCACTTAGAGATGGCTGGTGGTTGGCCACCAGCAAGAGATGTGCCATGCTTCATGGCGTGTCATCCGCCCTGATGCCACCCACTCCGACCAGGGGCCCTCCCCACAGGGGCCACCCAGCCACAGCAAGGGCCACATAGCAGGATGGCCATTGCCGGGAGTCCCGATGCCCCAAGGACATAGGTATCTACTCCTTGGCATACATGGGGAGTCAACGGTGCAGCCATCAGCAGAGTGATCCCTTTGTTGTCAGGGGGCCACAACCAACAGGGTACATGGCGGACCCACCACAATGGACTGGCTACCATGCTGGATATCAGGCGCAAATAAGTCTATGGTCGTCGTCGGTGCAGAAAGCGACACTGCATGGTGGAAACCACACCCAGGAATGTATCCTCACCCAAGAGATGGAGAATGAGCGAGACTGCAATGCGACAACAAGAAATGGGGGCCACAGGTCTCAACGCACTATGGACACAAAGGAACACATAAGGTGCCCTTCCCCAATTGGATCACTCTTTGGAAAATTTTGAAGTATGGAGATCAAACCCTACAGGGAACCATCACATGAAGGCTGAAAGGTGCTAGACTCTTTTTAGTCACCCCTTATGACAGGCAGGAATAACACAGGCCTATTCTTACCCCCGGACCCATGGAGGGGGGGGGGGGTTATTAATTGTTCTACCACTGATATTAGATTCACATGCTCATATTTTAAGCAGTTAAAACATTAAATAATTTAATAATTTGCTATAAGAATTTATTGCTTTTTCATCTCGGTATGTAGCATATCACCTTCTGCACTAACAATCACCTGTTATTTGTTCATGTAATCTTTTCCTTTACTAAAAGCTATCACTAAACAGTAAAGAAACATGCATAGAGAAAGTTGCCATTCTTCTGGCATTAAATTTTTTATTAGTAGCTTAAAGCATCATGCAGCATGTTTAACATATCTATAAAAATTAAGTATTTATTATAACTATAAATTTTAATTAATCCTCATGTGTCAAATACAGCAAATGGGCTGAACTGTTGTGCAGTAAAAAGTATTTTAATTCACAATAAATGCATTTCTCACAAAACAAAATGTTTGCAGTAAGTCATTCAAACTGGCAGTTATCAGACTTCTGTGATGTAACAAATTCCTCTTTTACCTTTGAAGTCTCAAGAGATGTTCCATTCACACTTTTGATAAGTTCGCCAGCAGTTTCCTTTAATTCATCTGATGTAGCATGTAGCTTGAATGTTGGATCATAAATGCTGAAAAAAGGAAGGTGGTACCTTACATATGACGCAAATATGATCAACAATATATATGCACAATACTGAAATGGACAGGAATACTGAACAGTATTTCAATGGAAAGCTGAGAAATGTTATGAAAAATGGAAGGGTAGCAGTAAAGTAAGAAAATGAATGAAACCGAGAAAAATAACTGTGTTCATGTGTGTAACTTAGAAGATGAGGACAAGGGGTAGGGTGGAGGGGGATGGAACTGCAGTGCATATATCAGTTCTTAGATGGCTATTTTCCTTGACTTTTGTATTAACACACCTAGTTTCACTGCTACCATCTTTCCTTTAATACTAATAAGCTTATCCTCTCATAATTTCAGCAGTAAAAGTGGTTACTGAAAATATGTACATAAATAAACGTATTTAAAAAGGGGGTGGGGGCCACATTCACCTGTGGTGATGATTAACAAAAACTGACAAGCATTTAAAATTTTTAAAGTGGAATTACTTTCCTTGAGCTGCTCTATAACTTGAGTCTGTGCCTCTGTCTTCAAAAGTCACTGCTTTTAACACCCATGCTAACTGAGCAACAAAATGTTTCAGTCTGGCTCAAAGACTTCAACTGTGAAAAAGATTCATGTCCTAACACATTATACGTACAAGCTACCATCCAGAAATCACTTCAGACTCCATTTTCATCATCTTTCACAGAACTCTTCCCCCCAGTATACTAGTCCTACAATATCTCTGCAAAGCTTTTGTGGAGTCTGGAACAGAAACAGAGAAGCAGTGGTTGATTGTGAAGTTCATCAAGATAACTCAGCTTGTATGATCACAATGTGTTGTTGTCTTCAGTCTGGAGACTAGTTCAATGCAGCTCCCTATGCTAGTCCATCCCGTGCATCATGTCATTTATGCAAGGCTTCTGCAAGTGACTCTACATGGATCTGTTTACTATAATCAAGGCCTGGTCCCCTCCAGAACCCCCCCCCCCCCCCAGGCACCAGGATGTGACACATTAAACCTATTCCCCTCCTACCTACCCCCTCTTTTAGTCAAGTTGTGTCATGAATTTCTAAATTTTATATTCTTGCCAAATCGGTTCAGCATCTCTTAGTTACCACATCACCAATATTAGGTAACGGAATAGCATTAATTTTATATAACTTAAACAATTTCAGTAATGCATAACAGGAAAAGTTTTCAGACGCACAAATGTTATCTGTTCCATATTTAATTGGTGTATAGGACGACATCTTGTGGCAATGATGGATGCTGTGAGCTATCACGAAGGCAGGTTTACATGACTGCAGTGCCAGTTCAGCGCGAGCTAAGACCACTTGCCAGCCACAAAACTGGAGTCCCAGCAGATAGTGGTGTGACCAACTGCAATGGAGTTCTGCGTGAGCTATGGCCACCTAAGGGCCACCTGGCTCAGCACTAGTTTGGTGAGATATATATCTTCTGTGAGAAATTTCCGCAGTTCCTAATGTAACATTTCTCCAAAGCACCCTCTGCCACGCAACAACATCGGTAAGAGGCACCCTCTGACACGCAACAGCATCGGTGGGAAACACGCCCTGCCACACAACATCGGTGGGAAACACTCCCTGCCACACAACATCGGTGGGAAACACGCTCTGCCACACAACATTAGTACAAAACACGGTGTGTCAGTCACGCTTCTCCTCCCTTGAGCTCATCGCACTCGCACATGGCTTGTCCGAGTATGAATGCTCGAAGCAGGCCTGCTGTGGTCGAACTAGGTGCCGTGAGGAGGGCATAGTCTACCCGGACTGATGCACTTTCCACTTTGCTGTTGCCACCATTTTAGTAACACACTGTGTGTCTGCAGGTGGGTCTCTCTCGACATATTCTCACCAGCGGATACAACTATATTCACATTGCTTTAATCACGCTGTAGTCGTCAATTCCTGGATGGTAATATCTAATCGCAACATCATTGAGATCCATAAGAGAAAATAGGTTTCTTTATGAAACAATGTAAAAGGAAACAGTTTGGAGTTTCACAGGAAAAGTTTGTAACAAACAACTTTTGTCGGTGTCATAATGAAAAATTACATTGCTTCCAACACTGTCTCCTCTATTGATTCAGATGTACATATATGAACACCACCATTTATTCTCCCTGAACTTTAATACCTTTTCCAAATTTCTTCTTTGTTTCATTTTCTGCTTATTCAGTGTACAGATTAAATAACATGGGCAATACGCTACGCATGCTTGGACTGATTACAATACTAGTGTCATCTCCAAAAATAACTACTTCTGCATGTTGCATATCAGATGGAAAATTATTTAGATATATATGAGAAATACGGACCTACGATTGAGTCCTGGGGAATCCCATTCGTAATTTCTCCCCAGTCAGAATTATACTCCCAGAACATTGACTGACTTACTAACTACAACTTTCTGCATTCTTTTGGTCAGATGTGACATTATCCATTGGTTGGCTATACTATCAGTCCTATAAAACTTCAACTTTACTATGAGAATGCTGTGATTCACACAAATGCCTCAGAAAGGGCACAGAAAATACCAACTGGTACTATTTTATTATTTAATGCTCATAAAATCTGGTGAGTAAACGTGTAAATGGCATTTCAGTAGAGCAAACGTTCTGAAAAACAAACAGTGATTTTCTGAGGATACTATAGTTGCTAATATGAGATACTATTGTAGAATACATCAGCTTCTCAAAAATTTTGGAAAATGTCAGCTGTGAAACAGACTTGCAGCTATTGACGTATCTCTCATCACCTTTATTAAATAGGGATTTAACAATGGCATATTTCAGTCTCTGAAAAAATGCCTTGAGTTAGTGATGCATTACATATTTCAGATAAGATTGGTATTATTATATTAGAAAAAGTCTTTAGTGATCTACTGCAAACACCACCAAAACCAGATGGGCTTTCATTTTTGAGAGAATGTATAATGACACAGAACTAACAGTGGTAATGGGACCAACAATATTACCATAAGCAGAGTAGGAACTGACAGCTACAGTCTCACCACCTTTCACCAGAATGTTCAACCAATAAGTAGGTACAGCAAGGTTACGTGAAAATGATAAAGTGAAAAATAATGAGAAATTTGTGTTTTTAGTGACACAATGTGAAACTGGCAGCTTTTACGAAATGTTGCAAAATTTAGCATTTTTCCATGCTCCCCTGTGCTGAAAATGGATTTTGATTTTTTTCTCAATGCTGACGATTGTGTATAATCTTAAAATGACAGCTAATTTCCCATGTAAACCACTATGGCACTATATGCAATGTCAAAGGAAAATGCATACTTCCAACCATTTCCATTCCAGTAACAACGTGCTGTTGACACGACATTTCCTGTCACTTCTGCACAGCCTATTGTAAAGAAAGATGTCCATTTTTTAAGATCTTTAATGTGATATAGCAGTGAAACTACTCTGATTGGCTGATAGAAGCAAATTGATTGAGCACCACACAGATTTACATGTTTGTGAAGCTTAAGTGCCTCATTTGGTGAGTTTGTATTTGTACTTGCATAACACAAAATATGCATTTTAACTGAAGCACTAAACTAATGAACTCCCCAAACAAGATCACTTATGGTTTGATTTTCTGCACAACAGTACAGTGAAATCTGACATTTCCAGATAAAACCGATACCTTTATTCCAAGATAAAATTGAAGACTGCTTCATTATTGTGGAAAAATGAGTCTTTTGTGATTAAACCAGGAAGAGTTTGAAAAAATATCACAGACTGAATATTTCGGTGAGAGGTGAAGGAAATGAAAAACACTGGGTTGCCCCTTCAAATTAGGCTAACGATTATTACGGCCACAGATTCATGTATCAAGTAGCCTACATGCTCATAACTCTAGGTTCTTGTTTCAACCATGGGATAATAATGAACTCTATTAATGCTGACATGGGAAGGAGTCTCATGTGTACCTAGAATGGCAAGTCTCAGCTATGTGTAATACTGTGAAGGGGTACAAATCCCTTCAAAATTTAGTGGAAAAGCAACTCTCCATGCCAGTAGCATATGTGGACACCGTCAAAGTCTGGTGTTGTGCTTCAGGCAGTTGGTTTTCCCACATCCAGATTTAGACTCTCGGCAAATGTTTCCACATTATAGGGAGGTGATCAAATGGTAGCATGTCATCTCAAAAAAGAAATTTGAAGTTGTGACAATGCTGAAACACATCTAATTACCAACTATGCAGCACATGAAATACCATATTTACTCGAATCTAAGCCGCACTTTTTTTCTGGTTTTTGTAATCCAAAAAACCGCCTGCGGCTTACAATCGAGTACAAAGCAAGCGGAAGTTCTGAAAAATGTTGGTAGGTGCAACAACAACTAACTTCTGCCGTCGAATACATGTAGCGCTACACAGGCGTGCTTTGTAGGCACAAAGCTAAATACTGGCGCCAAAACCTCTGTGTCAGTTAAAAAAAAGTGGAAGACAAGCTTTTTTTTTCTATGCCCCGAGTTTCGACCGCTGCATTTTCATACATTACCCAACGAAGTAAATACATATTTCGTATTGTTCATCTTCGAATATAGCAGAATTTCAATGTACTACGAAAATCCGACTGGCAACACTGTTTGGGATGTTTGTCAATATGGCCAACTCTACGTTCTGAATTTTTTCCTATCTGTGAGAAGAGATGGTTGCTAATAGGAACCTGATGAAATGTGAATCACATGCAGTCTTCTCTTCACCATAAGAATAATACAAATATAAACATTTTGCCATGTATTCTTTCGTGTTTGCTGCTATCTCATTTAAATCCTGTCTGCCTAATAAACTACGAAACTAGAGTGAGACAACAGCAAACGCGGAAGAATATATGTATCATGTCACATTTATATTCATATTACTCTTATCCCTAATAGTGATAGTCAGAAATGAAGCACGGCAATTGACTAGATTTTTAAATCTAAGATGACTAATTTCTGTGCACAATTTGATGTACTACAGAAGCGGCTGCAAAGATTTTCAAATGGAGAAAAATTTTCGCCTAACTCTCGTTCAGAACATGTTCTATCATACGCAGTCTATTATTTGGTTCTTATTGATCATTATCAAAGAAAGCAGCAGTGTAAGTAACAACAAATAGCAGTCTCTTGCCATTGTTTCGCTAATGAGACGATTCCTCTCTCTCTCTCTCTCTCTCTCTCTCTCTCTCTCTCTCTCTCTCTCTCTCTCTCTCTCTCTCTCTTTTTTTTTTTTTATAGTAAGCGGCGGTAACGCGCACAAAAGCAAGCAATGCTGCGAGCGGCGACAGGCCGTAAACACACACTATCAGAATGCGACAAACAGTGCATGACACAGTACAGTAGTGCATTTTCAGCTTAGAGTGACGTAAACACCTATAACAAAGAAAATGGCACTTATCAGATCAAAGCAAAATAAGCAATCGATTCAAACCAGACGAAACGAAGCACGTGGAAAAGGAAGGCTACCTGTATAAATACGGACGGAGCGCCTGATGCATAGCAATGGCTACCTGGTAAAGCTTAACTGCTAAGCTTACGACTCGAACCAAACTACCGTAGCTGTATCGTCGTCCATTCGACCCAAATTGTGTCTCATATTACAATGGACCATCTTTGTTTCGATTTGCAGGTGCGGCCTAAAACTTTTCTCTCCCCTTGAATTTCGAGTCTCATTTTTCAGGTGCGGCTTAGATTCGGGTGCGGCTTAGATTCGAGTAAATACGGTAGTCTCGAAATTAATAATTTCTGAACAAAGTCACTTGCCAGCGTGGTTGGCAATGGAAAAAAGTGTGCGATGGTAGAAAGGGCGGACGCCAAGTGAGGTGGCAGTCTCATCCCCAGGTTTCAGCAGCACAACGATATTCTGACGTGAGGTGTGGAATTAATAGTCTTCAGCAAAAGACATACCATAAAACACCATTCGCATGCTCAGCTGTGTGGTAATGGTAGAGACAATGTGGCATGGGTGTCTCAAAACTTCACATTACATGTCAGCACTTGGCATATCCATTGTGGTATGACCGCAGAGCAGGAACTGATGTTGACACTGCAGTGGGAAGATGGTGACTAGTTGTGGCTAGGTTGGTGGAAGTCTCACTACAGGCCAAGATAGTGTTCTCTATTGGTAGCCAGAGACAATAGTGTGCAGGTATCCCGTTAAAGTACAATCGACAGCTTGGTGTGGAATTATCACACCAAGGGAGAAACTCACTGCCTTAATAGACAGCCATTGCAAGCTCTGCGTACACTGAACTGCTCAGACAGCCTTCTGGTGAAATGCTGCCACACACTCCCCCCCCCCCCCTTTCCCCAAGAGAGGGAAGCTTAAGTGGTGACTGAGGTGGCTATGGCGAAGGCTGGTACTGGTGGAGGGTGTGGGTCAGGATCACCCTGGGCCTGTGTCCAATCCTGTGCATGCAGGGATGGGCAAAATGACAGCTGCTGGAATTGATGTGAGGAGCACTGTTTTTTGCAAGGGCAAACATTGTGAGCTTGTAGTCAGTGATGATCATGAAGTGATAGGCCTCCACCAACAGCCAAGTGTATTTGATTGGCCCATAGATGGGGAAGAGCTCTCTGTCATATGTGCTCCAGCATTGTTGAGTGGCAGAGAACTTGCTGGAGAAGAAAGCAAGCAGTAGCCAGGTGTTGCCAGCATGCTGCTGCAGTACAGCGCCAATAGTGGTCTGGCTGGAGTTGACCATGATGGCAAGTGGGGCAGTGGGGTGTGGTGGATGAGCAGGCAGGGTGTATACGTGGACAAGGAAAAAAAATTCCCGGATTTCCCGGTTAAAAATACACTTTCTACCGGATGAAAATACACTTTTTCCGCGTTAAGTGACAGTATACTCTTCCTCGGCACTGTAAAAGTCATCAATCCTTTGGATGTTTATGGTTTTATATACCGACGTAGAATTTCCTGGCACTTTAGAAAACACATTTTGAAAGACCTTTGATGTGCAGCAACATGTATCTGCATATTTTCGTATTACGAAGCTAATAATTCCACCAAACAATGCATGTCACTTTCCGAAGCATTGAAATCGAGATTGTTATGTGCTTTTGTAAGCGTCATAGCTCAATCTTGTGATCTCGTCAGCTGATGACAGCAATAGGTCATGTCCTGTAGTCAGCCAATAGCAAGATCACTCTTCAGTAGCGCGAATACACAAATAAGAAAAGTTAATGGCTCAAATTAATATACATAGCATTCACATATATTGGTCTCTAAGATTAATAAGTTGGAAGAGAAGCTAAGCTTCCACATATAATGTTGATCTTTTTTGCGTGTGTTGCACTTTAAGAGACATCACGCAAATGTGCCAGTAAAATTTTTAATAACGACACAAATGTTTCATCTTCTGGGCTCGAAATACTTCTAAATGGTCATCCTCAAAGAGTTGATTTTTAAATGAGAGTCAAACGCTTTGTGATTTAAGAAATTCATCGTACATTCTCGCACATAATTCATCTTGCGTAAAAGGAAATCTGCTTTGAATGTAACACTTTTCAAACCACCATTCGCAATATTTTCCCGCAACATGTTAGAAATAGGTTCGTTTCAGCAGTTGCAAGAAAGCGCCAGATAACTGACGTCACCGCGCTTGCGTGGCTACGATGACGCAGGAAGCCCATATGTTGGTAAGTGTAAAACATTAAAAGATCTTACATTATGTCATAAAAGGAACAAGACATCAAAGGATATTTCAAGAGCGTCGGGATTTCGCGACCCATACTAAAGTGCATAAAATGCACATCCGTATGTAAATTTTCTTGGAGTACCAATACTCATGTTTGGTTCTTTATTATAGCATAATGCCATACGTGCACTTGAAATGCAGCGAACAGTTGAAACTAGCCAATAGTGTGAAATTAAACACTTCGTTTCAAATAAATTCACTGTCTCAGTAGAAAGGATTAATACAAGCCAAATCTCTTTAGCAAACCAGCAAATATAACTTCATTGTTCTGTAAGGCGTTTAATGCTTGACTGTCAAAGGTGGAAATAAAATCTGAAACTATTAACATATTTTAGCCTGCCGTAATTATGCGAACGCATTTTAATTCATTTGGTAGCTTCCGGCCACAAAAATCTGTTTTGTTATCATTTAACGTGAGAGCAATAAACGAAGAGGAAACAACAAAATCACTAAACGTAAACACAGGTCACGTGGAGACGACCCACCTCCCCACCACAACTCTGACTGCTCTGTGCATCAGCCCCGGATCTACAATATTTCCGAACCGGGGCAATGTTAAGTAGTGGCGCCCAGCCACACTTCCATAACCAGAAGCGGGAGAAGGTACTACTCATACGTGACTCAACTGCACATGTGCAAGAGCCCGCCCGCAACTGCTCAAACGACTAATTTGAACAGTTGTCACGTCACGCTCATTGGAGGCAATTTGTTGTTATAAAGCATTGCATAGTGTTCCTAAAGCCTTTGACACACTTTGCTGTTGGCAGGCACTTGTATGAGCACTGTTTTGTTGTTGTATCTGGTGCATTTCCTTTGCAACTTAAGTTTTGTTTTCCTTTTTTTTTTTTTTTCCCTCCCATTCATGTTTTGTTGCTGCAGTATCATTCTGTAGTAACGGGATACAATAATATCCTTTGTTAGAGTATTAGTTCTTACCAGTCAAAATCACAAAAATTTAACTGAAAACTAAAACAATGAAAAATTCCCGGAATTCTAAACAATTCCCGGGTTTTTCCCGGTTTTCTCCCGGATAGAAAAATTCCCAGGATTTTCCCGGATCTCCCGGTTGTCCTGGGTCATATACACCCTGGCAGGGTAGCATAAGCCAAGAAGCACTTAGCGGCAGGCAAGCTGTCCACTGCACTGGCTTGTTCCCCTTTGTCTGGGAACCGAGGAGGGTGGTGGTGAGCGGCTTCTGCATAGTGGTGGCATTCCTCAGGTGGCAGCACAAGAAGTTTAACATGCCGAGGAAGAGGTGTAGGTACTTGAATGTCTCTGGGTGTGGGAAATCAAGGATGGCTTTATCTTGTCGGGCAGGGGGCGTGAGCCAGTGGAGATGATGAGATGGCCCAAGAACACCACTTCACTACCACCAAGAACGCACTTTGCTGTGCTGAAGATGATGCTGGCATTATGGAGGCATTCAAGAATACTTTGGAGGTGAGTATGTCCTCCAAGTAGGTGAAACAGCAGAGCAAGCCTCACAGCACACCATCCAAGAAATGTCACCACATTTGGGCAGCATTATGGAAGCCGAAGGCCATAAGGGTGCTCCAGTAGAGTCCAAATGCCATGATGATGGCAGTCTCCTGGATGTCCTCAGATGCAACTGGAATCCAGGTGAAAGCATTGGTGCAGTCAATTGTGCTGAAAATTGTAGCTCCAGCCAGCACTTTGTTGTAGCTGCATAAGAATGGCACTGAGTATCGGTCACAGATGATGCGTCTGTTTAGCTTCTAGTAATCACCGCATGGACACCAGGAGCCATCCTTCTCCTTGAGAAGGTGAAGGGCAGACGCCCACGGGCTCTTTGAAGGGTGCAGCACACCGGCGGTGAGCAGCTCAACAAACTCGACCTTGGCGATCCTGAGTGTGTGTGGTAGTAGACACTATGGATGGCAGAAGACAGGTGGTCCAGAGGCAGTGCCCATGTAGTGGACAGTTGCATGGCAGACCTCTTGAGGCAAGCTGGATGAATATGCAAGAGAAGGAAACTGCACCAGTCAGGGGCCGGAATACGCCACCAGCTTCATGTAGAAAAGAACAGCAAAACAAGTTGTGCAATTCATTGATCTCCCCGTGTTGCTGTCAATGAGGCACTTGCCTGCAACACCAGGAAGCAGGTGGTACTGTCTAATGAAGTCTACTCTGATAATGGGGTTAGTGACATCACGAACAGTGAAGGTCCATGGCGAGGTCGCATTGTAGGCCGAGGTCGAGGATGCAGTGATGTATGCCATAGGTGGCAATGGTAGAGTTGTTTGCTGCCATCAGGAGGATGGTTGAAGCAGTGCCAGTGTCCTGCACGAGCCACTGTGGCAAGATGGACTACTTGGAGCTGGTGTCAATCAGGAAAGGTGTTGCAGAGCGAGCATCACGGATGAACAGGTGCTGGGAGATCGACCAACAGCCAGGTGCATATAATTCCAGTGGCTGTTGACGTGTGTGTGTGTGTGTGTGTGTGTGTGTGTGTGTGTGTGTGTGTGTGTGTGTGTGTGTCAAGAGCTGAGCTCCCTGCAGTTCACAGTACCCAGACTGAAAAGCTCATGATACCACTAGAGGCCGGCTGTGTCATGAGAGGTGTCGGCAGGTCAGCAAGGGCTGCGGTGGTAGCCATCACTACACTGATGGCTGCAGCTGCACGGTAGGCGGCGATCGGGATCAATGAAGGCCACAGTTCCTTGTAGCATTGCCATGTCAGCAATGCGGCAGGCAAGGATGTCATATAGGCCATCTGCTGGGTGCTGTACTGCGGGGACAGGAGTGGCATGTGATGTCATTAACAGCTCATGGAGCCGAGTGGCTGGCAGAGTGATGCAAAGCTAGCTGCGCTGGCTGGGGATGGGCCTGATGCTCGGCAGTGGCAGTTGCAAGCAGGGATGCCAGAATCTTGTGGACCCAGTTGGTGAGGCTGGCGGCATCGGCAAGGGAGAGGTTAGCATATGACGCCACAGTCATCTGTATCAGGGCTGGGCAGCGAGCCAGCTACATGTTGTATAGGGAGCTGTCGGAGGCTGTGTGGCTCCATCAGGCTTCAGAGATGGCACAGGAATTGAAAAGGTTTCTGGTCCCCACACTGCTCGAGGGAAAGAAGGTCCCAGACACACTGCATTTTGGATGATGGGAGTTGTGTCAGGAGGCAGCATCGGTTTCGTTAATGTTATTTTCCATAGCATGTTTCCTTGCCGAAATAAATCTTCCATTAAAAGGTGACCATGAAATGTTGGGAAATCCAGCTAATGTAGTGGTATTTGGCCTTTTCCAGTTCATGGCTCCCCTGACCAACTATGTTGTTTCTGTGACTCCCCTGCAGGATACCTTGTGAAAATTGAAATAATTTTTAAAAAGTTATTAATAAAGCACTGATCACCTCACTGGGAAATTGAGTATGTCTCTTATATTATAACTTGGCAAATCTTGGCATCGAATGAAATATAGCTACCCTCATTTCCTTCTCTAAGCAAAGTCTGGATCTAAACTTGGATTTAATGACAGCCACTGCCAAAAGTGCTGCAAACATGGGAAGCAGTCCATTTCTCCTCCGACATTCATTTTGGTCTTCCAGAGCAGCAGTTTTTTTTAAGAGCAAAGCTTTTTCAATGCAGTTTCACTTCCTTGCACGGACTTATTCAGTGAGTTTAGCTTCTGAAATATACCACATAAATATGCAACTTCAATAGAAAGTCAGTGTCTATAAAGCACTTCTTCCAGGTAAGAACAGACTTCTCTCCTATGTTCATAAATGTGCTACAATAGATTTCCCATGGGAAACAACAGCTATAAAATAAGAGAGATGTATGTTCAACCCCATATCATGACACATCTGTCTAAAAAATCTGAGGGTGAGTTCTAATACAGTTCACCACATTCATGACAGTTTGCAGTACTTGGTTTTTTTTTTAAAAAAAAAAATCTTCCATCATTTCATTACTTTTTCCATCAACAAATCACACAAAGAAAATTAAATGAGCATCTCTATTGCTCTCAATAGCTTCATCAAGCTACAAACGAAAATCTCTCAATCTGATTTATTCTATAGTATGTTCATGAAGATCCTCTCTTTAATCTTCAATTTGATGACTAATTGTAGTATCAGACAAAGGAATGGGCAAAAGCTCTTTTGCCATGGATTCTTCAAGCATAATAGTCATCATGTCAACAGCATACCGAAGAATTAATTATTATGCAATAGTATGGGTTCCCTTACATTTTGCTTCTCGGTATGCTACATTGTTGAATGCTAGGAGTACTTTATTCACAATTTTCACCTACTTAGAAAATTATGATTTTTGTTCTTGTATTTGACTCTTGATTCTTGTATTTGACTCTTAATTCTACAAAAATATTCTCTTCATTTGACCACATCATTCTTATGAACACTTTTTAAATGATTCTTTAATTTGCTAGGTAGCATACACTTAACAGAAAGTGCTTTCAAAGACAAAACACACTGTGGGCACTCTTCATTGTTCACACCAGTGCACGTCAAATCAAAATTAATTAGTTATCACCATATTTTCTATACTTGCATTTCCTATCTTCATTACCACTTTCCTTGTCGTCCTTTTTTTAAAAAACATTCATAGTTTATCAACTTTACAACCAATTCACAAAAAACCATGTTGAAAACACAGCAGTCACTATTGGTGCTAATTAGAGTAGTGTTCAATAGTTCAGCTTCAAGGTTATGGCTACCTACACAGGCAGGCCAGTATCCTAAGCTAAATTCCAACGAGGCCACACAGGTTGACACCAGAAATTAAATTTCTCGCAGTTGTCTTCTTTGCCACTAACTAAAAATCAAATGCACACGGCCCCAGGTGGTCATTTATAGTGGACCTGGGTCACGTTCATGTTCATGTGAAACCCAGCTCGCGCTATTCGTCCACGAGACTCAGAGGGCCATAGACACGGGTTCACAGGTAGATGCCGTGTTTCTTGATTTCCGCAAGGCGTTCGATACAGTTCCCCACAGTCGTTTAATGAACAAAGTAAGAGCATATGGACTATCAGACCAATTGTGTGATTGGATTGAGGAGTTTCTAGATAACAGGACACAGCATGTTATTCTCAATGGAGAGAAGTCTTCCGAAGTAAGAGTGATTTCAGGTGTGCCGCAGGGGAGTGTCATAGGACCATTGCTATTCACAATATACATAAATGACCTGGTGGATGACATCGGAAGTTCACTGAGGCTTTTTGCAGATGATGCTGTGGTGTATCGAGAGGTTGTAACAATGGAAAATTGTACTGAAATGCAGGAGGATCTGCAGCGAATTGACGCATGGTGCAGGGAATAGCAATTGAATCTCAATGTAGACACGTGTAATGTGCTGCGAATACACAGAAAGATAGATCCTTTATCATTTAGCTACAAAATAGCAGGTCAGCAACTGGAAGCAGTTAATACCATAAATTATCTGGGAGTACGCATTAGGAGTGATTTAAAATGGAATGATCATATAATGTTGATCGTCGGTAAATCAGATGCCAGACTGAGATTCATTGGAAGAATCCTAAGGAAATGCAATCCGAAAACAAAGGAAGTAGGTTACAGTACGCTTGTTCGCCCACTGCTTGAATACTGCTCAACAGTGTGGGATCCGTACCAGATAGGGTTGATACAAGACATAGAGAAGATCCAACGGAGAGCAGCGCGCTTCGTTACAGGATCATTTAGTAATCGCGAAAGCGTTACAGAGATGATAGATAAACTCCAGTGGAAGACTCTGCAGGAGAGACGCTCAGTAGCTCGGTACGGGCTTTTGTCAAAGTTTCGAGAACATACCTTCACCGAAGAGTCAAGCAGTATATTGCTCCCTCCTACGTATATCTCGCGAAGAGACCATGAGGATAAAATCAGAGAGATTAGAGCCCACACAGAAGCATACCGACAATCCTTCTTTCCACGAACAATACGAGACTGGAATAGAAGGGAGAACCGATAGAGGTACTGAAGGTACCCTCCGCCACACACCGTCAGGTGGCTTGCGGAGTATGGATGTAGATGTAGATGTAGATGGGTGCCCGGCAAAAAGGTCAAATAACACTAAGGTAATGGAAACTTTTTAGTGCAAGCAGAATTAATGGAAGAGTTTGATCCCATATTATGTGACTGTATAAATCATATGGCTATACCTGGAGGATTAGTTACTTACTTACATAAGGGCATACAAAATGAAATAATTTCCATAATTTCAGATCGGATTTTATCTATCTTGAAGAATAGTACATTCAAAATGAATATTATTCAAAAATACTGGCCTGTACACCAGATTTAAGTCACAAGGAGCAAGTACGCATGGTTTTAAGAGTGGTAGACGTGTTTTCCAAACCAGTTGCAATCGAATATTTTTCTGGTGTTTTAGAAGGGCGTGACACTACTGAAAAAAATCTCGCAGAATTGTTGCTTCAATACTAGATAACCTTGGCATACTGCTAGCAGATTGTCAAGCAAAATCTTGCAACAGCAGAAGCAACAGAAAGGGCAAGAAGAGCGGAACTCAAATTTGTATCACTGAAGAAAGTCCAAGAGCTCATTACACCAACTGCTGTGTTCAAAGGAAGCATTTGGTTATTAGAGATGTAGTTAAATCTTCTGTAATTGTGTTACTTTTTGACATAGATCTACCTCTGTGAAGCCCTGGAAAACACTGAAGAATCACATAAGCTGGACTTTGAACTGCTATGTGAGACAACATGGGAGGCTAGGACTGGAAGTGCTCAGGTTGTAAGATCTGAGCTTAATAACATAAGACTTTCTTTAGCAGAGTTAAACAACACCTGCAAAAATGATCCAATGTGTATCAATGAAGCATCTTGTCTCTTTAAGGGAAAAACAAAATTTAAATATGCTTTGTGTGTTGTGATATGGCACAGTATCCTTTGCCATGTCATCAGAGTCCATAAACCAGTTCAGCAAGAAGGTATGCAATTAGACACTAAAGAAAAATTAATAAAATCAACACTTAGTGTTATTGAAGAATACAGAGCCAGCAGTTTTGAAAAGGCTAAGAAAGAAGCAGAGGAATTGGATACAGCTTTCGGAAATGATGTTCAGGTAACAGAACCCACATCTGCAATTGTTAAAGGGTAGTTTTGTTATGAAAGTAAGGATGAACCCATTACAGGGAAGAGAATCACTTAGGGATAAACTACTACTATAGTGAGATAGACATTGCTGTAATGTCTCTGAAGGAAAAATTTCAGCAGCTCATTAACTGCTGTGAAGGTTCATTGTTATTTGTGACATTAAGAACTTGACAATAAAGAAATACAATGTCAACAGAAGATACAGAAATCTTGTGAATGCTTTGAGAGACCCTAAAATGCAGTCAGGAGACATAAATTTGTAGGATCTCGTGAATGAATTTAATCTGTTGTCCCCAGTGCTTCAGCAAACTGCCAACACACGTTTTGAAGTAGTTCTCAAGACTTTCCTAAATATAACAACTGTGTTAAGAATATTTTTGTGCATGCCAGTGACTGTAGCCTCTGCAGAATGTAGCTTTTCCAAGTTACAGATCATTAAAAACTATCCAAGATCTTGAATGAGCAACAGCAGCTAAGACATCTTGCCATAATAGAAGTGAAAAGACAGACTGCATGTTCACTCAACATGGAGAAATTGGTGAAGATCTTTGCTGCTCAAAAATTAAGAAATGTGAAGATTTAAATGGCTCTGAGCACTATGGGACTTAACATCTGAGGTCATCAGTCCCCCAGAACTTAGAACTACTTAAACCTAACCAACCTAAGGACATCACACACATCCATGCCCGAGGCAGGATTCAAACCTGCAACCGTAGCAGTCGTGTGGTTCCGGACTGAAGTGCCTAGAACCGCTTGGTCACACTGTCTGGCCCAAAAGTGAAGATTTAAGTGAGTAATTATTAATATTATGTTTGTACAATTAAGTGGGCTTTTCCACGTTTCATTTATCACTAGACACAATCCATTAAACTATAAGGCTAATTTTGCATGGTTTAACTGATTCACATAAAAGTTATTACTACCTGGTCAGCTGAGCTTTGCTCAGAACCACTGCGAACTTTTACTAAAGCATGATCAACGGTGATTAAGGATCACAAAAACAAAATTTACCACCACATATAAATCAAGTTTATTTCTGCTGCAACTCTCCCTGGCTGCTTGTCTTGGCTGTCAAAACAGATCAATGTATCACATAATCAGGAAATACAGCACTGAACCAGACACTTTTTGTTTCTTGAAAAATAACAGCCACTGCAATATCTCTAGTCATCTGTGGTTCCCTCAATTTATATGAAATGTCATTATTGTAGTCTTCAGTCCAAAAAGTGGTTTGATGCAGCTCTCCATGCTACCCTATTCTGTGTGAGCCTCTTCATCTCCAAGTAACTACTGCAACACGCATCCTTCTGAATCTGCTTACTGTATTCACCTCTTGGTCTCCCTCTATGATTTTTACCGACCATATTTTCCTCCAGTATTAAATAGGTAATCCCTTGATGTCTCAGAATGTGTCCTACCAACTGATCCCTTCTTCTAGTCAGGTTGTGGCACAAATTTCTTTTCTCCCCAATTCTATTCAGTACCTCCTCATTCATAACATGATCTATCCATCTAATCCTCAAATTTCAAAAGTTTCTATTCTCTTCTTTTCTAAACTGTTTATCATCGATGCTTTACTTCCATACATGGTTACACTCCATACAAATATTTTCAGAAATGACTTCCTGACACTTAAATCTACAGGGTGTTACAAAAAGGTATGGCCAAACTTTCAGGAAATATTCCTCACACACAAAGAAAGAAAATATGTTATGTGGACATGTGTCCGGAAACGCTTACTTTCCATGTTAGAGCTCATTTTATTACTTCTCTTCAAATCACATTAATCACGGAATGGAAACACACAGCAACAGAACGTACCAGCATGACTTCAAACACTTTGTTACAGGAAATGTTCAAAATGTCCACCGTTAGCGAGGATACATGCATCCACCCCCCGTCGCATGGAATCCCTGATGCGCTGATGCAGCCCTGGAGAATGGCGTATTGTATCACAGCCGTCCACAATACGAGCACGAAGAGTATCTACTTTTGATACCGGGGTTGCGTAGACAAGAGCTTTCAAATGCCTCCATAAATGAAAGTCAAGAGGGTTGAGGTCAGGAGAGCGTGGAGGCCATGGAATTGGTCCGCCTCTACTAATCCATCGGTCACTGAATCTGTTGTTGAGAAGCGTACGAACACTTCGACTGAAATGTGCAGGAGCTCCATCGTGCATGAACCACATGTTGTGTCGTACTTGTAAAGGCATATGTTCTAACAGCACAGGTAGAGTATCCCGTATGAAATCATGGCGGTGAATCGAGGAAGTACAGTACATACTGACGAAACTAAAATGAGCTCTAACATGGAAATTAAGCGTTTCTGGACAAATGTCCACGTAACATCTTTTCTTTATTTGTGTGTGAGAAATTTTTCCTGAAAGTTTGGCCGTATCTTTTTGTAACACCCTGTATATTGAATGTTAAGAAATCTCTCTTCTTCAGAAATGCTTTTCTTGCCATTGCCAGTCTACATTTTATACGCTCTCTTCTTTGACCATCATAAGTTATTTTGCTGCCCAAACAGCAGAACTCATTTACTACTTTAAGTGTCTCATTTCCTAATCTAATTCCCTCAGCGTCACCAGATTTAATTAGACTACATTCCATTATCATCTTCGTTTCACTTGAGCTGATGTTCAACCTATATCCTCCTTTCAAGATACTGTCCATTCCGTTCAACTGCTCTACCAAGCCCTTTGCTGTCTGACAGAATTACAAAGTCATCAGCAGACCTAAAACTTTTTTTATTCATTTTCCCTGGACTTTAATTTCTACTCCAAAATTTTACATCTACATCGATACTCCGCAAGCCACCCAACCGTGTGTGGCGGAGGGCACTTTACGTGCCACTGTCATTACCTCCCTTTCCTGTTCCAGTCGCGTATGGTTCGCGGGAAGAACGACTGTCTGAAAGCCTCCGTGCGCGCTCTAATCTCTCTAATTTTACATTCGTGATCTCCTCGGGAGGTATAAGTAGGTGGAAGCAATATATTCGATACCTCATCCAGAAACGCACCCTCTCGAAACCTGGCGAGCAAGCTACACCGCGATGCAGAGCGCCTCTCTTGCAGAGTCTGCCACTTGAGTTTATTAAACATCTCCGTAACGCTATCACGGTTACCAAATAACCCTGTGACGAAACGCACCGCTCTTCTTTGGATCTTCTCTATCTCCTCCGTCAGACCGATCTGGTACGGATCCCACACTGATGAGCAATACTCAAGTATTGGTCAAACAAGTGTTTTCTTTTATTTCCTTTACTGCTTGCTAAATATATAGATCGAATAACATTGGGGATAGGCTACAACCATGTCTCATTCCCTTCTCAACCACTGCTTCCCTTTCATGCCACTCAAATCTTATATGAAATATTGCAAGCAAATTTTTTAATACATTACAAAATCAGCATATGCGTGATTTCTGTTAAATTTGTGATAAAATGTTTATGAGACATTACAGTTCCAGACATACTTTCAGGATTATTTTGCAAGCAGCATCACATCAATGAAATTCAACTTTGCAACATAATGTGACACAGAGGGGACTTTTCAAAATGTACAATTTATTTTGACACATGTAAGGAAGGCCTTTCCAAAAGATTTGTAACAATATTTAGTAATTTACTATTAGAAACATAACTAAAAATAAATTCAGAATTAGTTTAGTATTACTGTAATGTTATAAATGCCTAATAAATTGTTAGATTCATACTATTTAAGATCTATTTTGAGTTACTTTTAGGTACAGGTTCGCTCATTTTAAGTGCAAATATGTAAAGTTTTGGTTATTTAGCATATATTTCCAGTATTTTTATGCATACTTTAATGCATAAATAGATACATTTAACCTGCACTCTTTGGCTACAAAACCCTATTTATCAAAAAATTCTGTACATATGCCGCCTCACTGGGAGGGCCTGTATGCCTGCATGGTACCACTCTACTGACTCAACACGGAGCCTACATCTTGCTACATCAATAATCTATCCATCATCCATGTACCACTTCCTGTGGAGTACATCCTTCATTGAGCAAAGCAGATGGAAACTGGAAGGTGCGAGATCCAGACTGTACGGTGTATGAGGAAGAACAGTCCAATGAAGTTTTGTGAGCGGCTCTCGGGTGTGTAACCTTGTGTGAGGCCTTGCTTTGTCATAGAGAAGGAAAAGTTCGTTTGCTTTTTTGTGGCAATGAACATGCTGAAGTCACTCCTTCAATTTCCTGGGGGTAGCACAATACATTTCAGAGTTGACTGTCGCACCATGAGGGGGGACATCAAACAGAATAGCCCCTTCAGAGTCCCAGAAGACCATCATCATGACTTTAACAGCTGAGGCTGTGGCTTTGAACTTTTTCTTCAGAGGAGATGTGGAGTCACGTCACTCCATAGATTGCCATTCTCTTTCTTGTTCAAAGTGAAAAACCCATGTTTCATTGCCTG